>NW_017803046.1:3459385-3462535 GCF_001625305.1 Branchiostoma belcheri | reverse complement strand
CCCCTCCCAGAACAATACTGCTGTGTATGGCTAGAGCAACACAAATAACGTTTTAGCTACAGAAATTAAAGAAGCAAGATCCTATTTCAAGTTCAATAGCCCTGCCTTTAGTGTTTAAGGCTTCTCGGATTACTTCAGGGGTCCTTTAAGGACAAGTACAATGGTCATCCACCATATTGCCTTCTGCCACAAACATGTTAATGATTCACATTTCCAAAGGTGAATGGCCGATCACCATATGGCCTTGTGCCACAAACATGTCCATGATTCACATTTCAATAGGTCAGTGACACATCCATGAATGCTTGGCTATGTGTGGTCACGGTGGTTGTTGTCTGTCCAAAATGGGCGGGTGCTCCAAGCTCAATTATATATTTGCATATCTAATGTGGTGAAGGATAACGTCCAAAGGTGTGCGTGACTACACAGGGTATATTGACCTTGTGTGTTGAATCACCACTCACTACTAGCAGGTAAACATTCTAACTGCACAGAGAGAGAGAGAGAGAGAGACAAGCCTTATAAGACAATGGATATCAAATTTTTTAACTACAATATGGACCGACTGATTTACGGATACTCTAGCTATGTCACAGGTAGGCCAATACAATGTAGGTCAGGTAGGTGTAGGTGTAGACATGTGGCACTTCTCACATGTCACAGATTGGACTAAGTATTAATGGATTATCACGTATCTCCAAATCTTACCTCTACCTAGCTGTCTTGAAATCTACAGGGGTGTATTCTGGTCTTTTGAAAGTACATTATATAGAGGTCAAGGTTACAGTACTAGAGTGTAATATGTAAAACGTTGAAATTTATTCCCCCACACAACTATACAGAGATTAAATTTTCAGCAACCACTGTCGCCTTCATCAGGATAATGAAGAGTTAGTTCAATGCTACCAGCATGTACACTGATCATGAACAGTGTAGAGTTATGTAGAGTTATATGTACTATGAGTAGTTTCTCAAAATGAACAGTTGTCTATATTATATTTTGAATTAAACATACTGTAATTTATGTTCGCAGTAGCAAAAGTTTGCAGTCCAAGAAAAATGGACATGTTTGTGAAACAATATATTTGTGTTGGTGGTAGGTGTAGAAAAAAAGAGAGTCTGCAAATTATTTGTTCATGGTAATAATAAGTTTGCAGTACAGAAGTGCCCACGAAAACCGCCAACATATAATTATTATGAACATAAGTACCGTGAAAAAATTGTGAATTACAATAGTCTAATTTGTAATTGGTAAACTGAAGTCACTGATGCCAGTGATGGGTGAATTATTGTAGTTGCTGAGTGAAATGCTCACTATATATATATATTCAAAATGCTGATGTACTACTTGTATTTTGCTGTCATTTCCCCCAAAGAATTGCTGGATGTGCACGTTGTACTACATAGGATTCAGATCCCTTTATTTTCTCTTCTTAAATGATGTCCTTGCAGATTTTTTTTTCATGGCTTGACTTTTTTTCACCCGCAAAGAATTCAGTGGATTTTTTTTACCTGTTATAGTCTAAAGGTTATTATTGTTCCCATGATCCCTTGCGGCATACTTAGTGCATGAGCAGCCAAGTCCTTATCCCTCGCTACGAGAGTCATTTGATGGGCTTCTCAAGAGGTCTTGGCCATTTGTGTTGCTCTCTCCAAACATGATGTCAGACACTTTCTGTCCCACTCTTCTGGATGAGATCTGCAGAAAGTTTCATCTCTCAAGTTTCATGTCTCTATGCAGTCACGAATTGTGGAGAGCTCATGATGGAAACTGCAATTAGATTGCACGTTGTGTGGCCAAGTAGTACTGGAGAGAGTAGGCCAACAATAACTGTCAGGAGGACAGTAGGATTGAGAGCTTGCAGAGTTAGATTAGAACGTGGATGGGAGGGGTGTGCCCAGCTACCAGATAACAGACAAAAGAAAAGGATGGTTGCCTGCCTCAGTGTTAACTGAAATGTGACAATGATGATGTTACTGATATGCATTTGAATGTTGGCATGTTGGAGCAGGATGAGAAACGTATACATACTGCTGGTAAGATCAGTTGGTTTGATAGCTGATATAGTGATGCAGGATATTGACACGTTTACAGCTTTGGCCATGTGAAGTTAATATTTTGGATGATATCTATGTGCATGTTGTGTTGTGTTGTCCTTTTTTCCCATAATAAAGAAATGTTACTTATTTTATTATGAAATATAAGTCTCATGAGGTCATAACCCCACCCCTCTTTTTGAACACTGCACTTCCATACATGTGTATGTCCTTGATAAAATGTCGATTTTTCAAAAAAATATCGCACAACAGGACATATTGTTTGTTATGAAATCTATTTTCGAGAGATTTTATCTCAGGCAACCAGGATATGCCTTGACCCATCTCTCTGTTGCCTGAGCCAAATGTGCACTATATGTTAAATGTGGCTCTATCTCAATCAAGTATCCCTCCGCTATTGTGTAGAGACGTCTCACATGTTAGGTATGGGGATTGATATCGGGTGGAAGTGGGACGTTTCTGCACCGAAGGAGTCTTCCTTTAGCAGTGTCCTGCTCTAAGTAATACAAAGGGTGGGTGGGTGGGTGGGTGGACAGCCGTTTAGGTGGCTGATTCCTTTGTGCCCCCCTCCCCTGCTACCCCCCCCCCCCGTACCCTCCTCACGTCTTGGTTTCCTTGTGGCCATCCCTCCAGCGTCTTTGTCCTGGTTCCGAACGTGTGACTAGTTCCTTGTGTTCTTCTGTGTTCTCCCCTTTATTACTTTCCCCTGCTTACGTGGCATCCCTAATTACCACCTGTCTGGATTCACCTGTTCTGCATTGATTGGTTTACGCCGTCTCTACTTACGCGGGGGATTACTTGATTAAAATATGGCAGCTCGCTGCATTAGACATCCTGATATTATAGTATCCAAGCCACAGGCCAAACAAAGTAAAGCAAGTAAGTTCTCAATAATCAGCTTATAAGTGTGTTTGTCACTATTGTTTTGGCCAAAAATGTTAATGTTGACTCGAGGTATTTGAGCATTGCATAATCAAAAGTTCCCGGATGTATCGATGTTGGTTCAGCATGGAGGAATATGATATTGATATCGCTTTACAAACATGCGCCGCGCAAGTCGTACAAGCGAAATTATGTAAAAACTCGGCTAGT
>NW_017803046.1:3447406-3459365 GCF_001625305.1 Branchiostoma belcheri | reverse complement strand
ATGAATGCTTGGCTATGTGTGGTCACGGTGGTTGTTGTCTGTCCAAAATGGGCGGGTGCTCCAAGCTCAATTATATATTTGCATATCTAATGTGGTGAAGGATAACGTCCAAAGGTGTGCGTGACTACACAGGGTATATTGACCTTGTGTGTTGAATCACCACTCACTACTAGCAGGTAAACATTCTAACTGCACAGAGAGAGAGAGACAAGTATACGACAATGGATATCAAATTTTTCAACTACAATATGGACCGACTGATTTACGGATACTCTAGCTATATCAAAGGTAGGCCAATACAGTGTTGGTCAGGTAGGTGTAGGTGTAGACATGTGGCACTTCTCACATGTCACAGATTGGACTAAGTATTAATGGATTATCACGTATCTCCAAATCTTACCTCTACCTAGCTGTCTTGAAATCTACAGGGGTATATTCTGGTCTTTTGCAAGTACATTATATAGAGGTCAAGGTTACAGTTCTAGAGTGTAATATGTAAAACGTTGAAATTTATTTCCCCACACAACTATACAGAGATTAAATTTTCAGCAACCACTGTCGCCTTCATCAGGGTAATGAAGAGTTAGTTCAACGCTACCAGCATGTTCACTGATCATGAACAGTGTAGAGTTATGTAGAGTTATATGTACTATGAGTAGTTTCTCAAAATGAACAGTTGTCTATATTATATTTTGAATTAAACATACTGTAATTTACTTTATGTTCACAGTAGCAAAAGTTTGCAGTCCGAGAAAAATGGACATGTTTGTGAAACATATATTCACATTGGTGGCAGGTGTAGAAAAAAAGAAGGTCTGCAAATTATTTGTTCATGGTAATAATAAGTTTGCAGTACAGAAGTGCCCACGAAAACCGCCAACATATAATTATTATTAACATAAGTACCGTGAAAAAATTGTTAATTACAGTAGTCTAATTTGTAATTGGTAAACTTAAGTCACTGATGCCAGTGATGGGTGAATTATTGTAGTTGCTGAGTGAAATGCTCACTATATATATATATATATATATATATATATATATATATATTCAAAATGCTGATGTAGTACTTGTATTTTGCTGTCATTTCCCCCCAAAAATTGCTGGATGTGCACGTTGTACTACATAGGATTCAGATCCCTTTATTTTCTCTTCTTACATGATTTCCTTGCAGATTTTTTTTCATGGCTTGACTTTTATCACCCGCAAGGAATTCAGTGGATTTTTTTGACCTGTTATAGTCTCAAGGTTATTATTGTTCCCATGATCCCTTGCGGCATACTTAGTGCATGAGCAGCCGAGTCCTTATCCCTTGCTACGAGAGTCATTTGATGGGCTTCTCAAGAGGTCTTGGCCATTTGTGATGCTCTCTCCAAACATGATGTCAGACACTTTCTGTCCCACTCTTCTGGATGAGATCTTAAGTGTCATCTCTCAAGTTTCATGTCTCTGTAGAGTCATGAATATTGCGGAGAACTACGGAAACTGCAATTAGATTGCACGTTGTGTGGCCAAGTAGTACTGGAGAGAGTAGGCCAACAATAACTTTCAGGAGGACAGTAGGATTGAGAGCTTGCAGAGTTAAAATGTGGATGGGAGGGGTTTGCCCAGCTACCAGCAAAACAGACAAAAGACAAAGATGGTTGCCCCCCTCAGTGTAACATAAATATGACGATGATGTTACTGATATGCGTTTGAATGTTGGCATGTTGGAGCAGGATGAGAAACGGATACATACTGGTAAGATCAGTTGGTTTGATAGCTGAAGTGACACAGGATATTGACACGTTTACAGCTTTGGCCATGTGAAGTTAATATTTTGGATGATATCTATGTGCATGTTGTATTGTGTTGTCCTTTTTCCCAAAACAAAGAAGTGTTACTTATTTTATTATGAAATATAAGTCTCATGAGGTCATACCCCCCCCCCCAGAACACACTTCCATACATGTGTATGTCCTTGAGATTCTCCTGTGATTCTCCCCTTTATTTCGCACAACAGGACATATTGTGGGTTATGTAATCTACCTGTCGAGAGATTTTATCTCAGGCAACCATGGATATGCCTTGACCCATCTCTCTGTTGCCTGAACCAAATGTGCACTATATGTTAAATGTCCATGTGTGCAGGGCTCGAAATTAAAGGTGGCCCAGTGGCCACTGACCACTAGAATTTAGGCTGGGACAACTAAAAAGACACTTTGGGACATTTTTGGGACAACAGAAATATCATCAACATCAGAATGTCAGCCCTTCTTTTGTTTGTCACGTCCCGGCTTTTGGATCCGGAAAAGCCCCCCCCCCCGAATTCCCCGTCTAGATGCAATTATAGTGTGCCTGGGAGTAAAAATAAGCAAAATAAAGTTGACTTCAAGTTGAAGTCATAACGTAACAATACTTCTAAAAGAAAAAAACAGGTTGCAACAGTTCATCCTCACTTCGGGACAATTGAAATTTATTTTTGGGACAGTGCTGGGACAATAGGAAGAAAAGTTAATTTCGAGGCCTGGTGTGGTTCTATTATACAACATGTACATAGCAGATAGTCTCTAGTACTTTTGTAATTGTATAAAACAAAAGTTCTCAAACATAGTGTTGACCTCAAGCACAAGAGTTTTCTCCTCATTGAAAGGTTACCCAGCTGCCTTACTGATATAAAGTGATAGCGATATCATTTGATAGTGCCATTTAGTTTCCTCTTTGAGCAACTTGAGTTAAGGTAAAGATGAGTATCGATTCCATCTCCAAAGTTCAATGACCGCTTTTGTCAGATGGCTCATTAGCCATATAACCATCTGTACAACCTGTCAGTTTGGGGATGAATGTTGATAAAAAATGTATATGTTCCTTTGGAGAAAAAAGGTGTCTTATACATGTCCATCATACCATTTCTTCTTTAGAGGTCCCTCCTCTAGATCTCTACTTCAAGACATGGGGTAATCATGTTGACATTTTGTTCATCTAGAAAACAAAGTACTCAATGTACAACTACTGACACCTGTTGATTGTTACCCTCTGTTCAACAGACACTAAAAATATCCCCCTCCCCTCCCTACTTCAAAACATGGGGTAATACTACTGACATTTTTGCTATGTATCGTCTACATTTGTAGAAAACAAAGTACAACTACTGCCACCTATTGATTGTTACCCTCTGTACAACAGACACTAAAAACAGCTCCCTCCTCCTGTCTTTTCAGTGGGGGAAGGGAAACCAGGAGACAAGACATGTCTGATCTGCGGGGACCGTGCCACGGGTCTGCACTACGGCATCGTCTCCTGCGAGGGCTGCAAAGGGTTCTTCAAGCGCAGCATCTGCAACAAACGAGTGTACCGCTGCAGTAGGAACAAGAACTGTGTCATGTCGCGTAAGCAGCGCAACCGCTGCCAGTACTGCCGTCTGCTCAAGTGCCTACAGATGGGCATGAACAGAAAAGGTAAGTCACTTCATCTCACGTAAACATTGTTAGCCTGGTTACCAAACTTAATTTATCTCCTCAGTCCTATATCCTCTCCGGATGTAGGACTTGGTAGCTAAAATAGGTTTGGTAACCAGGCTAAAACATTGTGATATGATGTGTAAAGCTGAGAAAGTTTTATCATTACTTTGCTTGGTGTTTGATATCCTGGCCTTAAATTTAGTTGCACAAGCATCTACACACAATACTCGTTTCTACTGACTAGAGAGGTATATGATCTGTGCAAGCTTTTAAAGAATTATGTGGGCCAAAGGGATGTAGGCCAAAGGGATTTCATCTGTGTCAATACGTTTGAAAAGGGATCAAATTCAAGACCATCAAAACAACACAAAGCGGAACCTATTTTTGAGGTGCACGGTCTAGATAAGGTTACGGCCACCCTCAGTTGAAAAGTAACTGTCGCCTCCCGTTTGTTGACATTTGGTAGTAGTAACACAACAATGACTTTGTTCTGGCTTCCTCTGCAAAACCACCTAATCCTATTGTATGGAAAGCCTAAGGAAAATAATAAAGTCAAGTGGCAAGATACTGAACCCTAAGGTCTCCAAGGGCTACTTCTTGAAAACAAGCATTTGAATATCATAGATTGTTCACATTTTCAAAGTGACTTCAACCATTCTGGAAGCCTGTATTCTTATCACATATTTACTCCCACCTCTCTATGAAAACAGCTGCTAAAGGAAAACATCTTTTTTTTTTATTGGTGTGCCTTAGCTTTTTGCCTGGCCATCTATGGACAGAATGATATAATATGCATAAGACAAATGGATTCTAAAGGAATAAGGGCTTACACAAAAAAAACAGGAATACGTCATGTAATATGTTAATGCACACTTATTGATTCTACTACACATACTATATATATGTTTATGGTTACTAATCCCAGGGTCACTGAGTAAATGTAGGAATGAGAGCTGCGTGCCATGGAGAGAGTATCACCTGTTGAATACTAGTAGCAGTGTATGGTTTATTCATGGGTTCATCAAAACTGCCCACCTGGTTATGAGGCCAGGAAAGTAAAGTGTACAATGTACTACACAACATGTCAGTACAATGTATGTCAGTGTGTTTGTGTGTGTGCATGTGCATATGCACAGTGTTTGTGTGTGTGTCTGGGGGGGGGGGGGACCATGAATTATTGACACAAAAAATTATACATTATATGTAACTTGGCTTCAGTTTTGTGAAGGAAAATCATAAAATACAGCTTTTGATTTTATTTCTTGTCCTTCCAGATAGTAACAGACTAGCATGTGGGCATTTCTACCCTCACCATGTGGGCCCCCCTTCCCCATGAACTCTGCATTACGTACCACTTCACTTGCTCAGGTGTAAACATGATGACCTTGACGCTGTTACACAAGGTGTTTGCACGGGGGATTGCAAGTGACCTTTCCCTTGACACCTGTATTGTTCGCTATACAAAACACAATCCTGACGTTCCTTCTTCTTCTTTTAAGGGCATCGCACCTGCAGGTGTTGTTGACTGTGAAAAATCTTTACACTTGACAAAAGGGATTTTTATTTCAACGGAGCTTCTTTGTGCTCTGTTTTGGCTCAGTAATCACATATGTATGATTAAACAAATGTCATGAGATGGCTTTGAACAATGCCTAGTTAGATGTTCAAAATTAGGTGCAACAAGTCATTTGGCTGGTGTGTTACGCCGAGGGACAGTTCTGAAAAAAACAGACCAAAACAACAAATTAGTGACAAAATTCCAGAGTTTTGGATGTTGCCCTGACAATACCCATTCTCACCTCATTTGCCCCATGACCTCTTGGGTCAATAACCTGAAAAAAAAGCTCCTCCTACCAACGATAGCCCAGCTTATGGGTAGCAAATGGCACAGACCTGAAAACAAGTTCAAAGTACCATTTCCATGATCATGATGTCATCTAGGTGAGTCAGCTCATAGAACAAGTACAGTCATGTTGTATTTGTACAAAGTCATGTTGGGACAGAAGACTTTGCCCTTTGCTTTGGCACGAACACGGTTATTCCAGGTTATTTGGCTTTTAATGTGAAAGTGACGTTTTATTTGTGAAGTTTGCCTTTTCAGTGAAAGGAACCTAACAGATTATGCCAGAGTTGTCTAACTTCTCTCCTTACATTGAAAAAGATCTTTCAGAAAAGCAATCAAATTATATGGCCTGATACTAACAGAAGCTGAACTGCTGTACTGAGGTTGGCTTATTAAATATGATTCTGAAAAGAATGGGACATAATATAGTATTCGCATGCAACAACATAAACATATCTTGTGAGATAATGTGTTGACCTTGTCTGTGCTCTCTGTCTATTGATGATTGATATGACAGTTTAATTTGTAGGAGATGAAAGCCTTGCAGCAAGTGGCTTTGTTACTAAAATCATTTTAATTTTTCTAACCTTTTGGTCAATTGGTGTGGCAGCACTTGTTGTCAACAGTGGAAATGCCCCCTCCCACTCCCAGTAAAGCCGCAAACGCGGTGGTTGGGAGTGTCCCGTTGAGATTGAGACAAGTGCGTGAATGTGCCTGCGGACATGCGTGACTGTGAACGTGACGTGTGTTTAAACGAGTGGTGGGGACGTGCATATGGCTGTGTGGACATGCGGACTTGTGTCTTTTCTACCAGTAACGTTAAACAAATGACGGTATATCCGGATCCAGAATACCATGTGGTACAAAGTTCATATTTACACCATATTTCTGTGTTACATGTGCTTACTTACATGTGCTTTATGGATGTGGACTAGCAGACATGTATTTTTAGAATGATTTGCATATCATCTCAGGAATGAAAAAAAAAATGTTTACGCCCCATAGCTTAGTGCTATTGTTAAAATTTGAAGCTTCAAGGAAGATTTATAGTTGGTTGGGTGTATGTGTATGGGCTAAAAGCCAGTCAAGTTGACCTTTATCCAACTTACAAGCTTTGCCTAGACTTGATATGTACAGTTGATCTTTACGATGCATTCCAACAGACAATACCCTCCCTGCCTGTGCCAGGTGTAATCATGAGGTCACGGTATTAACTTTGAAAGTAGTGTCTAATGTGAACCTGACAAGTGAACCATGCCCGTCGTGAACATTGTTAGCGAGCAAACATCATGGCGTATGGGTTTTATATCTCCCGCGGATCATTCCACTACTGCAGGGGAGTGCCTGTTCTCTGGGAAAAAGCCTATTTCAAGTAAAACAAGGCAAATGCAGATTATCTTCCTTGATTGTGCAGCAGATTTATAATCCTGAAATGGCTTTGGTGTGTCAAAAGTGCCAGACATAACCAACCTTACTAGTTCTCCACAGCCCACATGTAAGCTGGATTGTTGCCAAGTATGATTCAAGTTCATAATGTATGGTTTTCACATACTGCTAAAAAGGCCAAACCTCTTAAATTTGTTGGTTCACAGATTCGCCTGCTTCATTTTTTTCTGATTTGCAAAAAAAAAAAAAACATTTCAGCCTCTGAATCAACTCAAAAATGCTCATATTTTTGCTCCAGCAGATGAAGGAAGTCCCTTCTCTTCAGAGTTATTATTGTAACAGTTTATGCATCTATCAATGCAGTGGCATGAAAGTTCATCTGAGTTGGTAAATTACATTATGAAAAACTTTTCTCCAACTCAAAATATTTGACTCACCAGAAATTTTCGACTGAATCACTCAGTCTTCCTCAGCTATCTGACCCAAATGCTGTGGTCTATCAATGCAGTGGTTTGATTTAAAGTTTGAAATTCATTGTTTGAATTACAAACTAGCCTGGTATGTTGACTTTGTGGCTCTTGTACCATTTGGGGCTATCATAGGATACCTAGGTCTGTTCTTTTTTTCGCCCCCGTCGCTTTATATTTTTTCTGAAAAGATCCCAGGACCAACAAATCAAAATGGTGTGGCCCTAACAAATATGGACCATAAGGTATGGTGAGAGTATAGGTATATGGCCCAGCCAACTTTGAAGTCATAAAAAGAAACAGAATACAGACCCTTCTTAGTTAACTACATCTATATGACCAGACACAAGACAAAGCGACATGAAGACAGCACCAAGTTATTTTTAAAAAATTGTTCTATTTGTTGTGATAAACTTTAAAATGTACAACCCAAGAGGAATTGGATATAAACATGAAATATGCTTCTGTTACATGACTTAATTCAGTATTCAAAAACCTTGTCTGGGACCAATAGGACCCATACAGGTCAAATTAAGATGATTGGCCACACAGCTATGAATAGATGCATTCAGCCATTCCTATGCGGCATTTCTAAGTTAGTGGACTCATTGTCATCAAAGTCATTCAAACTACAACTTATACTTATGATTCTCAAATACTACTGTAGTAGTGAATGATGATCATGACAGGATGTAGTAAAATAAACTTTTATTTATCAAGTTCGCCCTTTTGCCATCTCAACATATGTTCAAAATGTATTTTACAATATGCTATTTAAATTGTAATGAGGATTTCATTTGATTGATGTACCATGTAGTCAATACAATAGAACATTGTATACTCAAGCGTGCACAAGGACTAACTGTTTTTGACACAGGGGCTATATATAGCGGTAATATTGTCCCCAGTGAATTACAATGGGCTTGGCTATTCTGGCACATAATAACAATAAAATGAAAAATGCCAAGGACTTCTGCTGTGGAAGATGACTTAAATTTCATTCTATTTTTCTGTACCCTTTATTGTGCGAATCTGCTATTCTGGGGTTGTATGCAAGCATGCAGTGTAACTCTGTAAGTTGACACCAATGTAGAACAATGGAAAAAGAAGCTGACTTCATTGGGCATGTGTTTACCTGCCTTTACCTATATTTACTTGGAGCCAGGGGTCATTGACCAGGGTTTTGTCCTTCACAAATAAACTGAGAAAAGACAAGCACTTTTTCAAGTCAGTGTGGCCAGCAATTCCTTGTCTATTTAACTTATTTTAAGTTTCAAAGCATCAAACAGGGATAAAGAAAAGACAGTTTGTATGAGAAAAAAATGTGTCACCTAGCAATAATTAATTGATGTCCTTGACAGTCAGGCTTTCCAAGAAGGGATCCTCTTTGTTTGTGATATTTTTCAATGTCAGCCACTGAGGGGTTTTAGAGATTAGCCACGAAATTGGCATCTTTTTATCCATCACCTTCACCTCCTGTTTACATGTTGTTGAAAAGTCAGGTGCTTCTGACACGCCCATGGGAAGGGCATTGCCTAACAATGAAGTTATGCATAGGACACTGCAGTTTTGGCCTTTGACACTCACATGCATGACACTCCCTCTAATTGTAGTTGGCAAGAATGTCATGCTAGCAGGCATCATCAGTCACATGACGCCTCGGGCTGTAGAATTCACCTTCAGATCACAATCAATGGATCCTTTCATCCCACAGATCATGTTGTCATGCAGTTATGCTGTGCATGCAGTAGGTAAAGTAACAGTCTGTACCATCACTCTGCATCCATGTCAGCAAATATCTTATTCTTCAGTATGATTCATCAAAATCAACTTTCAACTTAACAGTGACTAAGAATCATATTCAGTCACCTAGCTTGCCAGCTTGCACAGTCATTTATCCCTTAAGTTGTGGTTGAAAAGTAATCTTGTAACCCCGTTGTTATCGACAAAACTTGGCAAACAAAAACCTTTGGCACATAGCCTACAGGACGTACATAGGTACACCTTGATACCTGTAAATACCTGTTTGAGCAAGACCTTGACCCTGTTGTGAGGACATTGACCCACAGGACCTGCAGTTCTTCACCAAGCGATAGGTGGAAGAAGGCAAACTGTTTTCTTTCTGCAGTTCCATCTTCAGCTGTTTGGGGGAGCTGCTGTCCTGGAGTTCGATGCAATAGAGTATGGATTGTTGTTGCTTATGTTAATACTGTCTCTATTTCATCTAAAAACTCTCTTCTTTTATTCTTCCAGCCATCAGGGAAGATGGGATGCCTGGAGGAAGGAACAAAAGCATTGGGCCTGTGGAGGTATGAAACATATAAATTCATCTTTCCCTTAAAGACGTAACAGAATATAACAATATCTCATATAAGCTTTTATACTGGTTTGTTAGAATTCTCTGTAATGTACATGTATATTGCTGTCCTAAATGAGACCTGGTCACCAATAATATAAGCCTAGGTTATCTTGGTCTTGTTGCCTGTGCATGTGGACAAGCTTGGTATTGGCTTACTACTATTAGTTGGTTTACTTTGACAACATGTTATTAAGTTCCTAGGTTTGCAAAGGGGACTTAAGAACTTATTGTCTTCCTGTTTTCAGATATCAGAAGAGGAGATAGAAAGGATCATGTCAGGCAAGGAGTTTGAGGAAGAGGAGCAACAGGAAGCCAGCTCGACGACAAACGCTGACGGCTCGCTATCATTCTCCGCCCAGGCAAACGGCATGGGTGGCATCCAAGGTCTGAACGGGGTGGGGGGGCTGGACCTCTCTGCCCTCAACTACGGTTCCCTCAGCCAGGGAGTTTTGGCAGACAAATCTCAGGGCAGTAATACGTATATGCCAGGACTCCCTAGCTATGGGAACGCACACAGCATGGCAATCCCCACCAGCATGGGGCACTTGGACCCGCAGTCCGCCACGCTCCTGGACCAACTCCTCCGCGCTGAAGACTTTGACCCGCTGCACAGCTCCATCATGGTGGAAGACGACTACGAGGTCTCCAAGCACGAGCTCTTCTGCCTGCTGTGCAAGATCGCCGACGAGATGCTGTTCAGGCAGATCACCTGGATCAAGAAGCTGCCATTCCTGTCGGAGATCTCCATATCCGACCTGTCCACACTCCTGACCAACACGTGGCATGAGGTGGGTCCGCTTGTCTGTTTGAAACAGTCATGATGTCTGGTAGGGCATACAGTACATGCAAGAGACAAATCAATCCATGCTGGTTACCGATGTATTGATTACTGATTGATGCAATATATGCCTTAACTTTTATTGTTGTTGTAAGTTATTTCTTAAAAGTTCTACATTGTACTTCTAATATTAATATGTAACCTTATGTAATTTTCTAGTTTTGACAGGAAGATTTGTCATATCTTATCTGATATTAAGTCTGTAAGTGGGGATCTGGGTTATGAGTTTGTGCTTGCCTTGTTCACCTTCATAGGTCTTCTTCCATACAATATTCTAATATCCAGTTTGTGTTCCCTCTGTCTGTCCAGATTTCCTTCCTGTCAGCCCTGTGCGTCCACAAGCCCCAGCTGTTCGGAGAGTTCGGCAGTATCATCCTGAAGTACCAGCCAACCAACGAGGAGCTGGAACAGTTCTCGGACGACGGCATGGAGATCGTGGAGCGGACCATGTACCTCTCAGGGAAACTTCACCAAATGAAAATCACCAAAGAAGAGTTTGTCTGTATGAAGGTCATCAACTTCTTGAACCAAGGTAAAGATGTGATGTTCATGTTGTCAGATGTACCATGTACTTAGAATGCACAGATGTGAAGCTTTCTTCAAGCTGCATATGAGTCAAGAGATATTGTAAGGAAGATTGTGAAGTAGTTGGAACTCAGCTGTTCAAATTTGCCGACTACTTTGTCCAAATTAAGGGGTTCAGAATTACATTCCTACAGATTTACAGTGAATTTTATGAAAGAAAAAAAATTGGGGGACAACAGACGAATAAATTGTTAAGTTACTCAGTAACCTTCTATGTGCTGCCTAACCCCAGAACCAGTAAAAAAAATTGATAGCCAAACGGCTATTTCAGTATGCTGAAGGTTGTTTTCTCTGTTCCAGATGTGAAGAACCTCAGAGATGCAGAGTTGATAGAGAGCGTGAACAAGCGGTTCTGGTACGCCTGCCAAGACTACATCGAGGCGCAGTACCCGCACCAGCCCGCCCGCTTCCGCGAGCTGATGATGTGCCTCCCGGAGATCCGCTACGTCACCAGCAAGATCCTGGACATCCCCATCGAGCACCTCCCCCTCCTGTTCAAGGCAATCATGCACAGCTGCAAGGTCAACACCGGACACCCGTCCATATGTGTGTCCGCATGACAGGACCGCTCCACACCAGCATAGTGCTTTGTGTTTAACCTCCATGGGGGAAAAAACACACCCACGATCTTCACCACTTTCCAACCCACACGACCCAGTTCTTCTGTTGTTCTTGGTCATTGGGTTGAAAAGTTTTGAAATCTGGGCAGCTGGCAGAAAATGACATAACTTAGAAATCACCGCGCTGTGACAGCACCGGTTGGTTGTTGACGACAACTGGACAGTTGCCATGACATTTTAGAAGTTGCCATGACTGCTGCTCGCTTCTGGCAGTTGCTAAGGTGGGGCCAATGTGGGGGTGTTGCCATAGTGACAACGGTAGTAATTTATTTTGCCAGGAAGCGAAATACGTAGTCTCATGAGTGCCAGGATAAAATGGTTGTTGTCCGCTCACCGGTGCTGTCATGGTCCTGTTGACTTGTTTATTGCCATGGCATCACTGCTGCTGACTGGCGGGGGAAGGGGCCAATCGGAGTGCTCT
>NW_017803046.1:3432068-3447386 GCF_001625305.1 Branchiostoma belcheri | reverse complement strand
TTCAAAGTAGTTGGAACTCAGCTGTTCAAATTTTCCTACAAAAGATTACTTTGAGTGAATTAAGGGGTTCAGAATTATATTCCTACAGATTCACAGTGAATTTATGAAAAGCATTGGGAGACAGCAGAAAAATAGATTGTTAGTTACTTGCTAACCTTTTATGTTCTGCCTAACACCAGAACCAGTAGCTAAAAGTTGTTTTCTCTGTTCCAGATGTGAAGAACCTCAGAGATGCAGAGTTGATAGAGAGCGTGAACAAGCGGTTCTGGTACGCCTGCCAAGACTACATCGAGGCGCAGTACCCGCACCAGCCCGCCCGCTTCCGCGAGCTGATGATGTGCCTCCCGGAGATCCGCTACGTCACCAGCAAGATCCTGGACATCCCCATCGAGCACCTCCCCCTCCTGTTCAAGGCAATCATGCACAGCTGCAAGGTCAACACCGGACACCCGTCCATATGTGTGTCCGCATGACAGGACCGCTCCACACCAGCATAGTGCTTTGTGTTTAACCTCCATGGGGGAAAAAACACACCCACGATCTTCACCACTTTCCAACCCACACAACCCAGTTCTTCTGTTGTTCTTGGTCATTGGGTTGAAAAGTTTTGAAATCTGGGCAGCTGGCAGAAAATGACATAATTTAGAAATCGCCGCGCTGTGACAGCACCGGTTGGTTGTTGACGACAACTGGACAGTTGCCATGACATTTAGAAGTTGCCATGACTGCTGCTCGCTTCTGGCAGTTGCTAAGGTGGGGCCAATGTGGGGGTGTTGCCATAGTGACAACGGTAGTAATTTATTTTGCCAGGAAGCGAAAGACGTAGTCTCATGAGTGCCAGGATAAAATGGTTGTTGTCCGCCCACCGGTGCTGTCACGGTCCTGTTGACTTGTTTATTGCCATGGCATCACTGCTGCTGACTGGCGGGGGAAGGGGCCAATCGGAGTGCTCTGCGCTCAAACCTGTGGCAGTGTTTGGGGAGGGGGGATCTTTACTGTGGCATAGAGGGAGATAGAAACAACCGGGACTCGCCTTGCCAGGCTCCTTTTCACACTATTTTTATAGCGGGTGTAATGTATTTTTCTGAGGCTGCTATGGAAGTCAGAAGAACCGTTGTGGCAAGGCGAGCCTTGGCTGTTCTTTTATTTACAATCATGTAACCAGGGAGATATCAATATCGACCAGGTTAAGTTGCTTGTACCAAATATCAACTCAAGGTGTGGCTGAGCGGTCTGTCAAGCAGAGCCCGAGGCTGTTGGGACCCTGCCAGGATTTTTGTGCAAGATCTGTTCATCTAGAATGTATAGAGCAGTCTGAATTATTTTTTTGCCTCGTACGGCATTGTTCTCTTGGCACGGGGAAGGAAGGAAAAATCTGTTTTGAAAGATGCCTTTGCTTTAGCCAACCTGAGTTAATGCCATTACTGAAGAGAGAATTGTATGGGCTAGTGTTGGGCAGGCATTGTGAATATGAAATGTACCAAAGTCCCTACCCAGCACTGGTCTATACTCTGTGTCTCCAGCTTAAAGGAGAATAGAAGACCTGTGTTAAGTCCATCTTGCCCGCTAAGCTTGTGGTGTAAGAGTGTAATCATCATTGTCAAGAGATTTGATCATGAAGATATATTCAGAGAGTTTACTATGGGTGATACTGTGTTAAAAAAAGTAGTGAAATGTTTCTCAGGTAAAATGCAAGTGCTGGAAATACTATGTAAATAGTGAGTCTATTCTATAGCACTTTGGAACTATGTACTGTATCATACCAGAGGCATTATTAGTCAGAATTTTTGCGTTATAGGCACCATGATAACAGCTTTGTCATTTCTAACGATCTCGGTAATCAGGGTTTAGGACCAGTGGTTAGGCTCGTGATGATCCACTGAACTTTCAGGGTTTCGGGTGTTTCATTTCCTCCTCAGGTGTCTTTAATTTGTAGTGGAATCTTTGTGGTAATGAAGGTCGGTTTGTGTAATAACCTGTAGAGCTCATGGTGATTAGCTTGTGTTTGATTCATTTAATAATTCTCAGGAAAACTCATGTTTCGAAGCTAGTGTCTTTTGGTAGTACGTCTTTTTTTTCCCTGTACTTATTCCTAGTGCTGTTATTTTTCTTCAATTTATTTGGGGAGGTAGAATTGTGGGTGATATCTGATAAGAAGGTTAGTTGGTTGGGTGAAGTCACCGCAGGTGCCACCGTTGTGATATTCGTGCTGCTGTTTATACCAAAGCTTTAGTAAGGTTTCTTCTTGAAAGGAAAGCGAAGATGTTTCGTTCAGGAACGGCAGAGGGAAAGTCCTCGTTGTTTTAGCTTTTGTGAAGTTTGATTGGAAAATCAAGTCGCATTTGTAAGCCACGGTCTCTGGAAAGGCCCAAATTACTGATGGAAGTATTCAGTAGTGAGTGGTGATAGTGTGCAAATGCAAAACAAGTGACAAGAGACTCGTCCTTCAATCAATTGTCTCTGGACCTGCGGAGTCGAAATGTTGTAATGATCAGTGATGGTTCATGTAGGGAAAATGGAAGTGGAGTGATTATCATAAAGCTTTCTGTGAAAACCAAAGTCTTACTAATTTGCAGTGGTCGGCACCTGGGTGTCTTTCCTATGCAGTGGCTAATGTGAAGTCAAACTATTGTACCCAGGCATTGGGACCTTGCGATTGTGCTTTCAAAGTGAAGAAGCCTTTTTTGAAGCATTTTATGTAGTAGAAAATTGTATCAGTCAGCAATTTAGGCTTACATCTTAGCACAATCACGAGGTTCAAGTGTCTGTTTATGTAAAGGTGTTAAGAATTGAATGTTGACAGATGGCATGTAGTAGGTGGCAAATATGAACAACAACAATAATCCTGTCAGATGTTGTATCAGACCATTACCTCTCTGTATCTCGCAGGCTCAAACTTTGTATGCAAATCTTATGGTGTGGCACAAAGTCTATCTTTGCAAAGGTGTGCAATTTACTCAGCCTGAGTCGTGAGCACAATCACTAGGGGCAACAAACAGCTTATGAAAAAAAAACTTCCCAGTACTGTTTATCATGCAGTGAGAACTCATTTTTGTGACTTGATACTTTATGAGTCATTGGCAACATTACTGCTGTTCAGTAGCCATTGTGAACTTATGATGAATTGTGAACACAACTCAGGTTGACACTACAGTTTAACATAAAGCACTAGATGCCACTCTATGCAGCTGGGGTAAAATATATAGCTCTACATGCCTCTGATCTCAAGAAAAAACTCAGGGACTTGGAAAACTCTACTTATGATATGTGTAGCTCACAGGGGTCTTCCCAGAGGGATATCATTAATTATTAGTCAAGTTGATTGGATGTATAATTAATGCTTCCTCTCAGTGATTACATTCCCTATAGTTGGGAAGGCACACCATAATCTGGTGGTGTACTTTCTTACACCCTGTGACTACGAAAGTTACTCTCTGCTCCCTTTGAACATTGCAATTGGCCCTGAACACCCCACTGCAAAATGTCATGAATCAAACTTATTTTCTGTATTTACAGAACGTGTGGCTGTTTATTACGGTTAAAAGGGGATCAGATAAAATTGCGGTGTAGAAAGGAAACATTGATGTTTGTAGGAACAGCCTTTGTTGTAGTAGACTTTCCCTCCTGTACTTGTCGTGTGGTACAGTCCTTATTAGTAGGTATTGTATCGGTTATCAGAATCGGGGTGTACCACTTGACAAAAGGGAGGTAGGTTGGAGTTGAGGGAACTCTGTGATGGGGACTTGGTTTCAGGTACTTATTCCACATCTTCAAGGTGAAATGCAGCACAAACTGTTAAATTCCTTCAGAGATGCCACATATTTTCTCAAGAGTACGGTATTTTTGTCACTTGGAATGACACTCCCCCCCCACCCTCTCCCCAGTTTCTGTTGTTGGTAATGGTTAGTGTTGCTTGTGCTACTCTTGGCGTGTCTGTGTGGCAGTATGAAGCCTGTCTGTGCCTTGGAGAGGACCTATTGTGTAATATATCCCATGGCTTTGTGCTGCCAGACAGGCACGGCCTGAACAGAGTGCACGGCCATGAATCGTTCCTGGAGTTCTTACATGGGATTCCTGCCAGAATAGTACGAGAAGTCTGTAGGAAAGGTGGGGACGTGCCCCTGGAGAAAACATAAAGACTACAACAGTAAGTGCCTGGCAAGTCTGCTGCTGGTGTTGTCCACTAAAACAGAGTAACTACACATTATTGGTGACGCCAGTTTAGCTGCTGTAACCTATAAATCATTTGGTCTCCTCTTTTACCTAAAAAAAAAAACAATCTTATTTGTTGTGGAATAAGTTCCTTGAAATCTTTGGCCCAGCAGAAATAAGTCGGCACTTGGCTTTCCTACAGGCAGAAACTCAGGAATCTTAACTACCTCACGTGATTCTCTTGTACTGTAAACTATTTATTTCCCCTCATGTAGAACCCTAATACTCTCAACTCTTGTCCTATGAAAACCAGACATTCTACTGTCATTGCCTTCCCTATTTGACACACTGGTAAAAGTGTATTTTTACCAGGTAACCAAAAGTGCAGTATTGAAATTTCAAGTGGTTCAGGAAATCTGGAAGGCCTAAAACTAGATGGGGACATTTTTATGCCCATGCCAGCTGGTTTTCATAAACAGGATGTTGAAAGTACGATGTAGTAGTAATTTTACCATTGGTTTCCCCCATCAGATGTATTATTATATATCCTAAGATTTCCAACATTGATATAAATGGTGTATGACATATTTGTACTAATTGAATCCACATCAAATATATCTATATGTAATACGTACCTTTAGGGTCTGTAGGTTGTTTCGGGGTAGTTTTTGACTTGGAAACGTAGTAAATTATTGTGCAGTGCATGAGGCGTATGGTCATTGTGTACATATTTCAGTATATTTATTCTATGGTGTGGAGGTCTAAAGTCACAACCAAACTTTGGGATCACAGTATTTACTTGCAGCAAACACGTCATAATGGCTGTACTTTTTCTGTGTATTACTAGGGAGAGTTTAATGCACACATGCAATGTTGCCATATCATTTAAAGGTCATGTACCTGGACCAAAGCAGCCAAGACATTTGTACCAAAGGCAGTAACTGGCACAACTATTTTTCTGTACCAAGACTCAATCATACTCTGTCACATGTGGGATGGAGGTCCACAAGTGTGCCTAGACCTCACTCTGTCTCTAGTAATACACAGACAGGCAATCAGATTCATGTTTCTTCCACATCAATGTCAGATACTTCAGATGTTCAATACCAAATACTCCATAGGTCAAGGATTAGACTCAGGTATTTTTACTAGTAAGGAGGTAGCAGCTTTCTCCCAGCACTTAAATGGTGGAATATTTTGCTATACAAAAGGCACTTCTTAAACAGAAAGGACATTTCCTACGTCCTTTGTGCATGGAAATTATGGAGTTCTCTTTCTACAGGCTCCATGAAAGCTTTTTTTAATCTTTTAAAAAAATGATCCAACTTTGTCTGTACTGTGCTGGGAAAAGTTTGCACTATCTCTCCTTTAACAAGTGCAACACTCCACTCTTCACATTTGTATATCATGATAAGTCTGAACAGCTGAGTAACAGGGACTGCAAGTATATCCACAGCAGAGCTATGGGGACCAGAACTATTGTGATACTCAGGTTATTTCTCTGGATGTAGCTGTGGTCAGGGGTTGTACTACACATGCTGCAGCACCATGTAAGGATTTACATACTCAA
The DNA here is from genome assembly GCF_001625305.1 of Branchiostoma belcheri. Lineage (NCBI taxonomy): Eukaryota > Metazoa > Chordata > Leptocardii > Amphioxiformes > Branchiostomatidae > Branchiostoma > Branchiostoma belcheri. The sequence continues at coordinate 3,441,664 of NW_017803046.1, read as the reverse complement.
CATGAATACACCTGTACAACCTATTACCTCTATTTCTAAAGTTTGAGGCATGTTTATAATGTTGATCCACAGTTACTCCTCGCTACAATTGGAATGGAATGTAGAGTAGTCAAGATAAGGGGGCCTCAGTCTGGGAGAGGGACATCAATTCTGTGGTGATTGATTTCATTGGTTGGAATAAAAGTTGAAACCAACGGCCGGGAATTTGTCACTTGTGTTTCATTGTGTTACATGTAGTTGATGATACCAGGTAGAGGTATGAAATAAACTGTAATGTCAAGAAGATAACATGGACAGACTGTTAAATTTGAACCTATTTCTCAAAATCTTTGGGTATGTTACACATAACCTTTGAGTTCTATGCACGGTGTTCTCTATTTCATGATGTGTATCAAATATATTTTGCACTGGCATTTCACATAAATACATGTACAAAAGGCTTAAACCATAAAAAAAGGACAATAGTTCTGGAATGGTACTCTGAAATGCATGTGAACCTTCAGTTGAAATGTATTGAAAATGCTGGTAATACAGACTGACTTGAATTCGTAGCAGGCCCTAATGTTCGTCGTTCTGTCAAAGATAAGTGGACAGTTGCAAAATCCCAGCAAAGACCACAATCCCTAAGCTGATGTGTTTTTCAAAGCTACCTGTTTCTGTTACAAATCGCCGCTCTAACCAATTTAAAGCTCCTTGCTCCAACTTGGTGCCTGACGGTTTTGTGGCAGAATCTTGCAGCCAAGAAAACTGGCCTCCCAACAATCTTATTGGAGAAAAGTTAGAACCAAGGTTAAACATGGCGGAGATAGAACATGGTGTTTAAGCAGAAGAAAGTCTCCCTTGAGCACAGGAGAGCAGTTAAAGTTATTATTCCACAATATAGCAATAATATCAGATGGCGTACAGGTGCATGGATCAAAAGCGGCCTCTAGAGTTCAATGAAGTACTGCACCACGAGTTAGCGCTTCCTATTAAGTACTGCATTAATTTTTCTGCCGCAACGGGGCACTTTTGATCCATGGGGCGATTTCAACACCATACCATATGCCTCTTAACTGTGAGATTTGCCCCGTGTTTCCTTAAATTGACAATCAATGACAATAAAACTGGAAGGATTTCAGAGGAAAGACTTTGACCGAGGAAGTATGTGTCAAGAATATAGAAGCAGGATTTCTTTCTCTCTGGAAGAGTAAGCTAGTGAGTAGATTATTCTTAAAACCTCATTAATTCAAAGATCGATAGCAAAATGACATTTTTTTTATTTCCAGTGTTTCCATATTTGACTTGCTCTATGTATACTAGTGTTCTGCGTGACTGCCTTTCCATGGTCGCCGTCTTTCGTAGCAGTCTTGTCTCCGTACGCGACATACATATATCCCTGCAGGCTAGCTACATGCGAAAGGTTAGGTAATTACCCATAGTTTTTTCTGACGTATACAATAGTAAATCTACGGAGAGACCTTGGGTCGGCGACCTGGCCCGTGGCCATAGTTGGTCGTAGTTTCCCCACTTCTGATGTAAAATGTGTTTTATGCACTGTGTTAAGATAGTTCATAATTAACTATTTCTCCATTGTAATGTGACAACGTTTGACAAATGGAAGATTGCTCTATATATCTACCGATTTCGCCAAACCCAAACTCTCCGATTATCCAGACCAATGATTTTCTCACTTCAAATGACACATTAAGAGGCCAGAACAAATTTATTTCGGGTTGTAGTCAAGCTACATCAATGATTCGTTGCACAGACGTATGTACATTGTACATATGTCTGTCCTACTAGACGTTGTAAGCTCCTTCCTGCATATTTCTATTGCAAACATTATATTTGCATGCAGTCACAAACATTCTAACATTGTGCACCGCCAAGCATAAGTTAAATGTTATGCCTGTCAACGTAAGCGTTGTCTCCCCAAAGCAGTAGATTTTACGATTCCTAAAACGATACATTTTACTCAAGACATTGTATGATTGAATGTATCTCTTGAGCCTGACTTCGCCTTCGGAAAAGCACTATATGGAATCTTTGCTCAGTTGAAACGCAACCAAAAGTTAATTGGTTTTGCCCAAAGTAGTTGTTAAACCTGTTTTAATGCACCCAAGGTCTGTTGAACATCCGCCATACGTTAGACGTCACAAGGATTTTTTGCCGTGTGGTTTCTTAGTATTAGGTGACATGTGCAGGGACTAGATGGCTGTGGAGAACGTCCTTCTTCTGCTTGCCGTCCTGGCATCAGCACCATCTGCAACCAAGGGACAAAGTACGTAACTTTCCTTACTTCTGTGACCATTTAGTCAGCGAACTTAAGTTGTCTCAATAAAAGATAAATGATACAGAGCTCAATTTCAAACAAGCGGCAAGTGGCCCATATGTACGTACATTTTGTACATGTACTTACCTTGGACGATAACCAGGGACAGGCAATGGAATATATGCCTGCTACTTGATAGGTGGTATTAAAACAGCAGTGCCAAATATCGAGGTTGATTTCTAGAATGCTATAAATATGCAACAACATGTCTGCCACTTTGAACCCGTGGTTGTTGCTATTATTATAAATACAAGAATGTTCAACATAGTTCCAGTCATTTTACTTGTAATTTCAGATTAACAAAGCGCGATGTCATAAACGACACCATATATGGCTCAACTTAGGAATTTTGCCAAGACTTGCCAAGGAAAGCATGGCAAAATCGTTAACCAGATTTTTGTGTGTGTTTGTGTGTGTGTGTGTGTGTGTGTGTGTGTGTGTGTGTGACTGCATGTTCCATTGTTTGTTTGTATGTATGTGTGTCAGTGCCTGTGTGTGTGTTTGTTTGTGTGTGTGTGTGTGTGTGTGCGTGTGTGTTTGCTTGTGTATGTGTATGTGGTGTGTGAGTGAGTGAGTGTGTGTGTGTGTGTGTGTGTGTTTGTTTGTTTGTTTGTTTGTTTGTTTGTATGTAAATTTGCATTCGTATGGACAGACAGTTGTACTCGTGGCTAACTGGCCTTTATGTTATAAAGTTTGCATCGATATCAACTGCATTCAGTAAACCTGCCACGTCATGTGGTCCTGTTTCTGTGGTCCTGGCATGGATCAGACATTACCGTGTCCCATACTCACATAATGATAAAATTCAATAATTCACCCTGCATTCATGATGAAATTACTGTAACCATCCTTCTGTAAAGCCCAGTCGTTACATAATTCTCTTGAATCAAAGTACCTAGTAGAGCGGATGATGTGGGAGAGCAAGTGTTTTTAGATTCATACATGAGCAGATTTTGAACCGTCATTTTCTGAAGCTTTCTTACGCCGAGAGGGACAGAAAGAAAACAATATACTGCTTAAGCTATCGGGGAATCTTCTTGTTGTGTATTTGTCAAAATAATCAGCGTTGCTAAGAAAGGAAATGTTGATATAAATGTCCTTGACACGAACAATTTGGGTCAACTTATGGCGCTCCCCTGAACCAGTAATTTCAATTACTGTGCGATTAGTTAGCAGACGTATAATCACAGTTGGATATTTCATTTTGCTTGATGTTCACAATATATGCGCGCAAAGACTCTTCAAAAGGTATTGGTTCTATAGAGCTATAGACTGAAATAAGATTACTACATCACAGTTATGTGAGAGTCACATATAGTACTAGTAACTGTAAACTACTGACCTGTAATTAAGTGTAAATGTCAACGAGCTCTAAGTCACCTACATGTGACGTCAATCAGGGCCATTAGCTGACACTGTCCATGATTACAGTGGTGACCTGGATACTTCAGGTGGAAACAAAACATAACACAACAATGTCACAATTACATTGTTAGCAGTAACATCCAGCCTGCATGAGTGGACCAGTCAGAATTGCCCTAATGAAGATGACAGACGGTCATAAACTGGGTGCTATCCTCCGTAGATTCCGCCCGCTTCATGATGTCGCTGGGCGTGGTGCCAGTGGAGTCAGTGAGCGGTCTGAAACTACGGAGGATGGCACCGAGGCTAAGACGGTCATATCAATACGTCGGCTCTTCTTAAACTAGTTATTGTGAACGTTGCTGTTCCAACAATCACTTACCAACCTGATGAAATTATGCACGAATATAAGTTATAACACAAGTTTGAAACTTAAGTTCGACCGATTTTTAATTTATGTATTGATATGGGCCCTGTGCCTGAAATAAAAAATTGAATTAGAATTGATTGTATGTACTGTTTTGTTAGTATCGTGTATCAATTTACAACCCCTATTTCTGCCTGATCATACTAAAGTTTTACATGTTCTACTGTCGTTCCCAGTATGTCCGGACGGATATAGCTACAATGCCGGTCTGTGCTACCGATGGACCGACACGCTGGCTGATACTGCAGACGCCCATGCCGACTGTGCGGCTGACGGGGCGACCCTCGCCTTTCCCCGGAGTGCAGACGAGCACGCTTACCTGGTCAGCCTGGTCTCAGAGACCGTTTTAATCGGCATAACGGACGTTCTCAATGAAGGCACGTGGAAGTACGCGGACGGCACTCCGATAGGAGCATTCAACAAGTTTCTTCCCGAGGCCGATCATCCCAACACCGACCCGACAGACTGTGTAGTCATGTCTAAAGACGACGGTTACATGTGGAAACCCAGCTCCTGCTCCCAACAGTACGGATATGTCTGCCAAAAGGGTGAGAAATCCCAGGAACCCCTGTGTGTGTGTGTGTGTGTGTGTGTGTGTGTGTGGTGGTGTGTGTGTGTGTGTGTGTGTGTGTGTGTGTGTGTGTGTGTGTGTGTGTGTGTGTGTGTGTGTGTGTGTGTGTGTGTGTGTGTGTGTGTGTGGTGTGTGTGTGTGTGTGTGTGTGTGTGTGTGTACTCTGTGTGTGCGTGTGTTTGTGTGTGCTTGTGTGTGTGTGAGAGAGAGAGAGAGAATGAGAGAGACAGGGAGATCTAAGAACTAAATGAAACTTATAAGTCTTATGTCATTTCATCTTTTCCAGACGCTGACATGACACAGGTTCCTCAAATAGGTGAGTTTGTCAGTTTTATCGGTTTGACACTTGACGCCTGCTGAAGTTCGCTTGATTGATTGATTGATGAATGGATGGATGGATGGATTGAATGATGTGCTCAGTGAACAACATGAATGCACATAGTATTATTTCTGCCTACATCTAACACTGTGTAAAGTTAACGACTTAAATATGACCATTCCACAGTGTGTCCAGCTGGTTACATTGGAATTGATGGCACAAAGTGCTACAGGGTTGTGACCACGGTGGATAGCGCCATCACAGCGTTAGCAGAATGCCATGCCGAGGGCGCAGACGCAGTCCTGCCTACGTCAGACCTGGAGCACTATTACGTCAAGTCCCTCACCCAGGGAACCCACTGGATAGGTCAAGTCTAAATCTGTTGTCTTTTAGATAGTTTTAGATGCCTTCTGTGTCTGTCTGTTTTGTCAGAAAGCTGACAAAACTTTCCTAATTGATACGTCATATTCCTCATGATTTAGTCAATGTTTTTATGGACGTGAAGACTGGTCATGTTTTACAATAACTGATAGTTTATTTCCTTGCTTGAAGTTGAACTGTTCATTCATTTTCCATACGCAGGTGTAACCGATGCCGCTCCCTATTCCACGGAGGGTAACTGGGTCTATATCACTACCGGTACTCCAGCACTGGGGTCTTTTAACAGGTATGAAATCTACCTTGTCATTAACACACAATATTAAACACAAAATCGTATGGTGCTCATTTTTACTTAACAAGTGTTCTCGTAGCACAGAAGGACAGGTTGGTGTCGAAGTCATTTTTGTGCGATGAAAATATTCACTACTAACATTTTACACATGCGGGTACCATTTTCCATAAAGTTTGTAACAGAGTAAGGCACATAGGGGTCTGGATAAACTTATTGCTTTTTGACATTGGATATCATAATATATTACTATTACGCACTTTATGACGGTATCTTTGGACGTTACCGTAAAACACTTCTGTACAATTGCAATTCACACAGGTGGGGCTCCATTGCAAACGACGCTAATCTCAACTGTGTAACAATGGACTCTTCTGAGGCCTTCCAATGGGCGCCAACCGACTGTTTAGAGGACCATTTTTGTGTGTGCCAGAAAGGTATTTTATTGCTACATCAAATCATACAGGGCTAACAGTAGCTCTATGACACAGCAATTATAAAGACGTTTGTATTGTGTTTGCCAACAACCCTAACGAGAAGACGACCCTAACGACAGGTGCGCTTGTGAGAATGCTTTGTCAAAGCTAAGAATTAAATGAGTGTTGTGTTTAATTTGTGTGTCCACTTGGATCCGTTTACTCCAGATCCGCCCGACCAATGTCCGCCCCTGGTAGCCCCAGAGAACGGCGCGGTCAGCGGGTCCAGTTTGCCGGGAGGCCTGGCGACATTTTCGTGCGATGTTGGATACAACATGAACGGTGCTGCTACAACCACCTGCCAGGCTGACTTAACCTGGAGCAACACCAACACGCCAACCTGTGACTGTAAGGTTCTCCAAAGTATTCTTTTAATTTTGTGGACGGCGTGGTTGAAAGTTTGGAAGTTGTTTGGAAAGTTGTGCATGTGTGTGTGTGTAGGGGCGGAAATCTACGATCATTTGATGTGTGTGTTCGTGTGTGACCTACGTTTTAGGTGTAACTCATATCCTTTTCTTTTTGGTGTTTTTCAGCTCAAATTCCTCCGACCGGTGAGTTTCTCAGTTTCTCAAGTTCACAAACATTGGCTATCACTTGAATGCCAAATGTCAATACTTAACACTGCATTATGAACTCACTGTAAACTTTTGAATGTGTAAGAGCAGTCGTATGCCATATTGTTGAAGGCAAAGTAGCCCGCAGAGTGGATGATGTGTACGGAGGTCTTTTTTCACACAAGCAGATTTTGAAATGTAGATTTTTTTACGCAAAGACCAATGCAAGACAAGCGGAACTAAAACAGTATAACTTAAAAGCAGAGGTATAAAAACAAGGCATAACCTCATGGTCATATTACTGTTTACGTATGCCCATCCCGTTCTATTGTCGTTCACAGTATGTCCGGACGGATATAGCTACAATGCGGGTCTGTGCTACCGATGGACCGACACCCTGACGTATGCCATGGATGCGCACGGCGCCTGTGCGGCTGACGGGGCGACCCTCGCCTTTCCCCGCAGCGCAGACGAGCACGCTTACCTGGTCAGCCTGGTCTCAGAGACCGTTTTAATCGGCATAACGGACGTTCTCCACGAAGGCACGTGGAAGTACGCGGACGGCACTCCGATTGGAGCCTTCAGCAAGTTTCTTCCCGATGCCGATCATCCCAATACAGCCACGGTAGACTGTGTGGTCATGTCTAAAGACGACGGTTACATGTGGAAACCCAGCTCCTGCTCCCAACAATACGGATATGTCTGCCAAACTGGTGAGCCGAAATCCCTGGGTCCTTTCTTACATGTTTACACTGCAAGGGGCTACTTACTTGGCTTTTTCTTGACAGTAAATCCGCCTATGCAACCAATATCTAGACTCCGAGACCGCAAATTGATATGTGTGTGCGTGTGACGTGTCTGTATGTGTGTGAATGTTTGAGATCTACGTAAGTACTAAGTGTAGCTTACAGTAAGCCTTACACCCTTTTCTACCTTTCCAGATGCTGACATGAGTCTAGTTCCTGAGATAGGTGAGCTTGTCAGTTTTATCAATATGGTACATAATGCTAATTGACATTACCTATGACTACAGGGATCACCTTCAGTTCTCTAAGAGACTAGATAAGCAAAGCTCAATTCTTGTTCCTAAATTTAAGTCTATACTTGATAGAGTGGAACTGAATACAGAGTGTGATATATATAATATGTCAAGACTGTCATATTTTTAGTCTAGTTCTAAAGTTTTCACAAATACACGCGGTACTTTACTGAATGTTAGACATCCAGGTGAACGATATTCAAAGACATTTCAAGCTCCACTAAGTAACATCCGTCACTCTTCTGCAGCGTTATTAAATTGAACTGTGAAAGAACTAGCTATAGTCGACAAATACACGGTGGCATTGTTCTTTCTGCTTGACACTGGGTATAAAGACTTTGATTTTATAATTTTTTTCAGAGTGTCCTGCTGGTTATATTGGTGTCATTGGTACAAAGTGCTACAAGGTTGTGACCACGGTGGATAGCGCCATCACAGCGTTAGGAGAATGTCACAATGAGGGCGCAGACGCAGTCCTGCCTACGTCAGACCTGGAGCACTATTACATCAAGTCCCTCACCCAGGGAACCCACTGGATAGGTAAACAAAGTCTAGTCCGGATCCCTCTCCCATTTAGACCATGAGAATTATTTTCATTACGGTGTTTCTGAAAACCCTTGTGCATGTTCTACAAGACGTTTGTACAAGACTGCTTATGTGAAGTTAAATTGTTCATGTCTCTTCCACACGCAGGTGTAACCGATGCCGCTCCCTATTCCACGGAGGGTAACTGGGTCTACCTTACTACTGGCACCCCAGCATTGGGGTCTTTTAACAGGTAGGAAATGTACCTTGTGATCAGTGTATTTGTAGTAAAATAGCGACATGTCCAGGACCTAGTTAGAAGGACCGGTCGATGGAAATGTTCAACAACCTGTTTTACACCTACCTGCACTCTGGTATTTTCCTTCACTGGAGATAACAAACTTTGTAACAGAAAACGACATAAAGTGATCTGGGTAGATTTAGGTTGCATTTTGACATTGGATCATACTTTACAATTTACAATTGTAATTGTCACAGATGGGGCTCCACTGCAAACACCGAGGAGTTAGACTGTGTGACAATGGACTCCACCGAGGCCTTCCAGTGGACACCCACCAACTGTTTAGACGACCATTCTTGTGTGTGCCAGAAAGGTATTTTCATTTGATACATAACCATACAGGGCTTACTGTAGCTCAATGTCTCTATATAACACAGAAAGTTTAAAGATATTTGTATCATGTTTGCACCGAATCATATTGCCTAAGAGATGTAGTCTATCACCATACCTAAGTGATGAAGTCTATGAGGAAATAAACTTGCACAAAATCCATAGAACAAGACTTTCTATCACAATGCACAAAGCAGGTGGACGTCATGAAATGCTTTGTCAACTCAGTCAAATGGCTGGTGACTCTAATGACTGTTTTGTGTTTTTAATTATTGTCCATTTGAAACTGTTTACTCCAGATCCACCCGACCAATGCCCGGCACTGCTGGCCCCAGAGAACGGCGCGGTCAGCGGGTCCAGTTTGCCGGGAGGCCTGGCGACATTTTCGTGCGATGTTGGATACAACATGAACGGGGCTGCTACAACCACCTGCCAGGCTGACTTAACCTGGAGCAACACCAACACACCGACTTGCCACAGTAAGTTTCACCAAAAGCCGGTGTGGTTGTGTGTGTGCGTGCGTGCGTGCGTCGTCGTCGTCATCGTCTCTCTCTCTCTCTCTCTCTCTCTCTCTCTCTCTCTCTCTCTGTGTGTGTGGGGGGGTGGGTGTGTTTGTAGTAGTGTAGTAGCCTCCTTAGAAGACTTGTGGGGCGGCGGCGTTAATTTTTTTCGGGGAGCGAGGCGAGTTATGCCGCGGAGGGAGTTTGC
>NW_017803046.1:3421323-3431863 GCF_001625305.1 Branchiostoma belcheri | reverse complement strand
CGAAAAACCTCTCTCCCCGGCAAACTCCCCTCGACGGCAAAAAAAAAAAAAAATTACACCACCGACCCACAAGTCTGCGAAGGCTATGTTTGTAACGTCTTTGCCTTTCCACAGTTGCCCAGTGCCCACCCCTGTCGGCTCCACTAAACGGCGCCCTCAGCCCGGTCTCCAGCCCGTACGTGTACCAGGACGAAGTAGAGTTCTCGTGTGACACCGGGTATAACCTTGTCGGCCTTTCCACCATCACCTGTCAGGCTACCGGCTACTGGAGCGGAGCGATTCCTACCTGCAACAGTAAGAGACAGTGCATACATGTCTTGTACACCCATCTTCCCCAGCTTGCCTTTCCTGTCAGCCAAGAGCCATGCAAGCCATGGACCGATCTATTAAAAGGAAAACAAAAACTGCAGCTGAAACCATAGTGTTTGTACCTAACAAGTGAAAGGTAGCTATAGCATTAAAAGATACATGTAGTTACCTCATCAGAATCTGTTACAGCTGTATAAAGTTTGGTAAGGCACAGAAAGGCTTACATTTGTTCTTCCTCAGTATTCAGCAAGTTTTCATCTTACTTTGTGTTATAATTTTTCATCAACATTTGTTGATAAACGTTTCTTTGACAATTCCATCCGCTCGCACACCTGCTCCACTCACGTTTGTGTTTGTCCCAATGGCAGTTGTGCAATGTCCGCTGGTAACGGTCACACTCCCCGTCATCCTGAGTTCTGGCTCACCTCCATACTCTTACCAAGACGTCGTCGCCTTCTCCTGTGCGGAGGGATACGACATGGACGGTGCTGCTAGTGTGACTTGCCAGGCTAGTGGCACATGGAGCGACTTCGTCCCAACCTGCAACGGTAAGAAGTACAGAGTACAAACCCATATGACTGAATACATGAAAGTGTACGCGTTTCACAACATGTGCTGAGTGACCATATGATCTCATATGATAGCCTAAAACTAGAAAACGATCATCATTCCTTTATCAAATTTCATCTGACGTAAATACGTTGACGATTGTTTTTGGTCACGATTTGCAGACATAGACGCCTGTCTGGCTAACCCGTGCGACGCCCAGGCCACCTGTACAGATAATCCCGCTCCTGCCCTTGATGCAACTTGTGCATGTAACGCTGGGTACGAAGGAGACGGACTGGGCAGTGGCGGAACTGGATGTACAGGTAGGACTTTACAAAAGTCTATTGAAACTGTAGAGGTTCACTGTTTGCGTTTTTGTTGCATGTTGTCTGAAATGTGCAAAACCAATGACATTTGACGGAAATGTTCAAAATATTACGGAATGGTGTTGCCTTTGGTAGACTTCTTACCTTTTCGACCTAGCTCTGTAGATTGCTAGCTATAAGTTAATGACTCTGATTGGACCTTTCCATATTCAGACATAGACGCCTGTCTGGCTAACCCGTGCGACGCCCAGGCCACCTGTACAGATAATCCCGCTCCTGCCCTTGATGCAACTTGTGCATGTAACGCTGGGTACGAAGGAGACGGACTGGCTAGTGGTGGAACTGGATGTTCAGGTAGGATGCTATCAGAAATATGTGCATTTTACAATGGTACTTGACGGCAAATTTTCAAACAACTATGGAATGGTGTTGTCTTTAATACTTACATCGTTCATATTTGGTCTAGCTCTGCAGCTAGTTCATCATTATTAAGTTTAATCTTTCCATCATCAGACATAGACGCCTGTCTGGCTAACCCGTGCGACGCCCAGGCCACCTGTACAGATAATCCCGCTCCTGCCCTTGATGCAATTTGTGCATGTAACGCTGGGTACGAAGGAGACGGACTGGCTAGTGGTGGAACTGGATGCACAGGTAGGATGTTGTAAAAAATATGTGCATTTTACAATGGCACTTGACGGCAATTTTTTTAAATACATTTTTTTGAATGGTATTGTCCTTTATAGTGACGTTGTTCATATTTGATCTAGCTGTGCAGATAGCTATGCTAATGATTATATATATTTAATCTTTCCATCTTCAGACATAGATGCCTGCCTGGCTAACCCGTGCGACGCCCAGGCCACCTGTACAGATAATCCCGCTCCTGCCCTTGATGCAACTTGTGCATGTAACGCTGGGTACGAAGGAGACGGACTGGCTAGTGGCGGAACTGGATGTTCAGGTAGGATGTAAAAAATATGTGTATTTTACAATGGCACTTGACGGCAAATTTTAAAAATAATATGGAATGGTATTGTATTTTATAGTTACATTGTCCATATTCGATCTATAAGTGAAGCTATGTTACTGATTATTAAGTTTTATCTTTCCATCTTCAGACATAGACGCCTGTCTGGCTAACCCGTGCGACACCCAGGCCTCCTGTACAGATAATCCCGCTCCTGCCCTTGATGCAACTTGTGCATGTAACGCTGGGTACGAAGGAGACGGACTGGCTAGTGGTGGAACTGGATGTTCAGGTAGGATGTCAAAAATATTTGCATTTTACAATAACACTTCACGGTAAATTTTGACAATAATATGTAAAGGTGATGTCTTTTATAGGTACATTGTTCATATTTGATCTAGTTGTGAAGCTATGTTAATGGTTATTAAATTTGTATACATATCAATTTAATATTTCCATCTTCAGACATAGACGCCTGTCTGGCTAACCCGTGCGACGCCCAGGCCACCTGTACAGATAATCCCGCTCCTGCCCTTGATGCAACTTGTGCATGTAACGCTGGGTACGAAGGAGACGGACTGGCTAGTGGTGGAACTGGATGTTCAGGTAGGACTTTACAAAAGTCTATTGAAACTGTAGAAGTTCACCATTTGCGTTTTTGTTGCATGTTGCCTGAAATGTGCAAAACCAATGACACTTGACGGAAATGTTCAAAATATTACGAAATGGTGTTGCCTTTGGTAGACTTCTGTGACCTTTTCGACCTAGCTCTGTAGATTGCTAGCTATAAGTATAAGTTAATAACTCTGATTGGACCTTTCCATATTCAGACATAGACGCCTGTCTGGCTAACCCGTGCGACGCCCAGGCCACTTGTACAGATAATCCTGCTCCTGCCCTTGATGCAACTTGTGCATGTAACGCTGGGTACGAAGGAGACGGACTGGCTAGTGGCGGAACTGGATGTACATGTACGACAGAAGTTTATTCGTACTACAACTTCTCCTTTTGCTTTTGTCTTTAGATAAAAGGTTCATCTACCAATCAGTCCATCGTTATCAATAAGCAACTTTGAATTCCATCATTTGAATTCCATCTTTGAATTCCATCTGAATTCCATCTTGAATTTCATTTCTCGTTTTCCAGTATTCATGTCTTTTTTCCTGATATTCTGGATACATCTGGTTCTATGTCAGCTTAAGTGTCTGATCAACAGTTGCTGTTTAATTAGCCTGACTGACTTTTTTGTACTGCAGTGGTGAGTCCGGATCCATGTGTTCCGAACCCCTGCCGGTATGGAGGCACCTGTAGAGAGCTCACCCCATCCGGGTACACGTGTCAGTGCAGGAGCGGCTACACGGGAAACAACTGTCAAATCGGTGAGACTTGGTGTTTTTATCTCCGGGTGGCTTGGTGTACATACTGTGTGAAATTTTCATTAATGACGTTTATTGTCTGGCCTCCTTCAAGGTCATAGCAACTTTATCAAAATTGTACCCTTTAAGCAGAGGCTACTGTAGTTTTAGTATTTACAAAACGTCACTTTCGTAACGTTTCTAGGTTGCAAGTTGAAGCATCCAAACTTCCCAGTGGACCAATTTGCAATCTACGACAACCGTTGTTACTGGTTCTCAAGGTACAGTGATAAAGCCAAGTACACAAGCGCCGCGTCATTTTGCAGCAGTCGCGGAGGGAGGCTCCCCACAGTTAAGAGTGCTACCAAGCAAAGCCAACTTGAGGGCGGCATCGCCAAGTTTGGAAGGAACAGGTGTGTTCATGTCCTTTATGTACTACATTGCTACGTCTCTTTGAAGTGGGATATCATGAATATTGATCAGAGAGAATATGTGAAAATAGCTAAACGTTAAAGAATGTATGTATTAAAATAAGCTCTTCCTTGTTGGAATATTTCATACACAGTTTTAATATTCTACTTGTCTTGTCCCGGGAATGTAACACTAACAGACGGCACCAGTTTTATGTTTTAAGTTAAATGCACCAGCTATATGTTAAAACTTTAGATCCAACACAATGAAGTTCTCTCACCTAGATCTTTCGACCAAACACTCTCACTGGTCTTCCTCAGTAGACTGACCCAGTGAGACTTGTCACATGGCTTCTTTGAAGTGTTAAAACACTGGGTCAAAGGTATCTGGTAGACGATGTCGGCCCCCGTCGCGGTTGAGTGAAGGGTGCTCTGATGTAAATAGCCTCTTTCACCCCTCTCAGGAAATACTAGTAGTCTTGTTCAGTGTCCAATATCCTTAGTGTCCAGTGAAGCTCGATCTAGCTGAGAGAACTTTATCGTGTTGGATCTAAAGTTTTAACTTTAAACATGTAACTACCAACAGAAATGAACTTTCATGATGGCACCAGTTTTAATTTGCATGGAATGGTACCACTAATTTAGATTCTGTTCCACAGGAACTACTGGATTGGCCTGGATGACCGGCGCAGGGAGAAAGTCTTCAAGTGGAGTGACGGGACAACTTTAGGTTCCTACACCAACTGGCGAAAAGTCCCAAGTCGTCACAAGTACCGGGACTGCGTTGTCATTTCTAAAGTTAGTTCCAGAGCCTGGAATTTGATCAATTGCAAGCAGATTGGACAGCCTTTTATCTGTCAAATGGGTGAGTAGAGGGGTTTCCCTGTGGACGTGATTTGTAGAACTTGTAGAAATAACGATACATTATCATCCTAACTTTATGGAAGCTGACATATAATTAATCTGCATGAATGTTATCAATGAGGAATCATCGATCTGTAATCATCTGTGTTACTCCAAGCAAGGAGGTTAAACTCCTTGCTCCAAGGAAACATATATAACTTGCCATCCCATAGAACTCTTAGACATCCCATAGACCTTTTCGATATTTCACATTCTTTTCTGCTGCTTTCCTGCCAGCTGGCTGTTTTACTCTTTAATTAGTTTGTTTATTGCAAATTCTTTCCCGAGGGCTAATTGCAGGAACAGAAGAAACATGGTATGAAAACAGACAATTAGTACATATAGAGCTACTGATACTGTAACTACTAAGAAACTACTGGTAAAAACTACTACTGGGTTTGACTTCTTTTTTGAAGCTAAGACAGAGGAATGAGCCGAGACACTTTTCTTCCCAGTTTTTCGTACTTGCGTAATCTACCGTTTTGCATTTGATTTCTCTGTTAAGTACTGCGTTGGTTGGGGATTTCATTTGAGCTGTGCATGTGATTACAGATACGCTCCTCGTCTGAATGACTGCGTTCGACAGTGGCCATTGCTGTTGAAGACTCGACAGATGGGCAGTGATCAACTTCCGAATAAGACAACTGATGTAACGAAAGCAACTACCGTCATAGCCTGCTTTATATCAGACCTATTTTAGCTCTGGTCTATCAAAAAGCTTTTAGACCAGAGCTGAAATAGGTCTGGTAACCAGGCTACTACAGTCACTCATGGATATCCCGATATTTGTCTTTTTTCTTTGGTTATTTTCCCTTAAATTAATCTATAGTTTTTCCCGTCCTTTCCCGATGTGCACAAATAGTTATTACTACTTTTCTATCGTGACACGTAGATTCTAACATTGCATGAAAATCTATAGTCCTTATTTCAACACTTGCAACTTACGTAAGTTACAAGCTTTCAGAATCTTACATATAATTATACAATGGTATTATTATTCCGTACCGTAGTTACCACGTCTTCTGAAATTCATGATGAAGTACTAGTATATGTATGTACGCAATATTAATCCTCTGTAATTTATCATATCTCATTATCTGTATACAATTATGTAAAGCTCACATGTAGTAAAGACCTGTTTTAGGGTTCTGTTTAAACTAGCCTTAGATTTCATTATACATATATGAACATAACATAACTACAGTAAACGTTATATGTAATTCAATGGATCGCCATAACATTACGTTTTTATTGGTGTGGCATGGCATGGCATTGAAATAGTATTCTTTAGTTAAAGTCCTTGTTTCTTATTCATCGGAAAATGTACACTGCACTACCCTGTTCATGTGTTAACGTTCACCATTCCAACCTACAATGACCTATGTTTACACATTAAATTTTCAATGAACTCTTGGTAAAGTAGAAGGATAGGGGCGGAAACAGTCGTTTTGCCCTTACATCCAAGAGCTCGTCTCTATTATCCTTTCGTAGAACCCCGCCTGGGTGAAAATATCACAAACTTGCTATATTCATACAAATATCATCATTATAGTAATACTCAAATTAACGTTACTTTAACACCATCTGTCACGAGCTATGCAAGTCTATTATGCCCACACTGTAATCATATTTCACGTACTAGGTAATTCTTCAATTCCAACTGCAAGGTGTTTAATTTTTCTGTGGTAATAAACGTCATCATCAGATGAAAGAAATGTTTTTGTCGCACTTGGGTGTGATTTTAAGTCAGTTTCTCTGATGACGAAATGAGTAAATCGTCTGAGATTCTCACATAAAACTGTACCGTGCCCTTGTTATATCGTTTTGTGGTTTGGTGTCTAGATGTTTAGTATAAGCGTATGTAAACGGTCAACTAAAATTCTCAATAGGAAATCGGATGTCTCCAAGCAGATGTTGAAGTGAAAGAACGTAATTGTTTTTTGACTGACGTCGACTAGCGGCTGGACATATTATTGCAGTAAGTCAGGTAGGAATGGGGTCCCGATATTGGTCGATTTCGCGCGCTGATGCGCGCGCGCGCAAGTGGCCACGCCGTAGCGGCGCTGCGCGCGGGCGCGCATAACGCCCCCCACTAGCGGCGCTGCGCGCAGTTTGTTGGTACGGCTATGGATTTTGTTGGTACGCGAAACCTGCCAGATCGGCCCTTGTCTGCGCGCGCGCGTATAGCGCCACGCAGTAGCGGCGGTGCGCGCACTTTGCCTGGTAAGCCTGGGGAATGTGTTGGCGCGCGCGTAGAGCCGAATCAGGCCTTGGTTGTGCGTGCGCAATTTCTGCCATTTACGATCGGCGTTGCGCGCATGCATCTCGTGCTTAGTCAATAGTATTATACTATTATAGTCAACAACAATGATAGCTCGGGATAAGATATTACACACTTGTAAGTAAGCTGAAGGAGGAAAATGGTCAAACAACTGGTGTATCATGCAGCTCTAGCGTATTTCGTGCTTCCTGGTGTGTGATATTCAAAAGTTTGACAACAACGTAGCGTTTTTGCTGCAATCAATACTTGGCTTTAAGCAAGGAGCTCCAAATATTGCAGTTTTCATTTATCCCTTTGCACAAATAAAAACATTAATCAACAAATGCAAAACAAAGAAATAAACAGAGTGCAGGAGGAGGAAAGAAGCCTGTAAGACTTGTACAATGTCCTTGATGGCTTGAAACTTACGAAACATTAATCCTGAAAGTAACAAATAATAAATAAAGAACACCTATCTAGCAAGGTCATAAAAAGGCAGAAAGCTTAAGCATAGCATACTAGAAGAGAAAACAGATGAGAATTATCAAACTATTATAAGCGTAATCAGTTACCTTGCAGCGTGTCTTCGGGGAGCGATGAAGTGGAACATTTCTATCGGAGCTGCACCCACGCGTGACCAAACTTCTAAACCCACGCTGGATAATAACCTTTGGTGACGTCACTAATTAACATACTGACAATAGATGTCAAAGGTCATGCTTTGTTACTAACCAAACAAACACGCGCACTAATACAGATGCGTGTACGTACAACAGCCTCGCTTCCGCGAGAGAAAGTAGTTCGTTCCATGATTTCGGGGGCTGACACGCCGAGTCTGACACGCCTTATTTGAAAGGTTGTCGCTGGACTCTAATACCATGTGTCTTCCTAATCTAAAGTTATTCATAATACTAGTATCTAAGCTTCATTTACTACTCCTATAAAATTTCTAACCAATGACCTTTCGTTAGTCTTTCAATAACCTCACCCGAAGGGTATATCACGCCGTTAGGGGCGGTATAACAACTACCAATACGGTCTGATAAATCCCACCCGAATATAAGTGCGAATTGCCTTTTTATTTTTAACGTGTTGTTGGTTTTGATCCGACAGGAAATGTATGTGAAAGAGCAGAGATTCTATTTACTGTCAGTATAATTATTACCGATTTCGGGGGCGAAATGCAGATACCACCCCCCAAACACGCGATGTCATGTCATAATTTATATTATTTATATATTGCCGGTTTTTAATAATCATCTATACTGGGCAGGTCCTAGCTGTGTCACCTTCAAAGTTCTGTTCGGAATTATGTCTCTCGATTATGAATTCCGAGTTTCAAGTCAATACGCTTTAATGTTCGCCTAGTTTGGGGAAAAAAAACAAGAAATTTTGTTGCCCCCTAACAGTGGTCAAAATGCCGAAAATGGGCAAAGATGCCTGTTGCCATGCCGGAACGTGGATGGCCGATCCGATATGAAGACAAGACTTTAATATATTGTTTTGTCGTTTACTTTGATGTGGTGATGTATTTCATTTTCAAGGCAGAGGAAGCTGTGGTACAAGAAGCTTACAACTTACTTGTCGACAAACTGGGTGTCATGAATGCCAGAATTGATTTCTCCTTCGTTAATGTCCAACGCATATAGCGTATGAAATGGTAATCCGATCATCGTAAAATTCGACTCAATGCCTGAGAGGGAAGTTGTTCCGCGCCGTACCTACCGTCTAGAGCTAAAGTCAGGCGTCAGAATCAGTGAGCACTTACCTGTCGATCCAGCTAGGAGAAGAAGCAGCAGCTCCGCGAAGCCTACAAACATGTCAAGGCCAAGGGCGCAAAATCCAGGTTTCGTCTCCAAGGTCAAGGAGAAACCAGGACTCGCTGCGTAGCTGACAAGAACGAACTTTACAACACTTGATGGAATACTTCAAGTCTTGTCATCAGGGAATGTATTATTTAAGCCCGGTACGTCAGGATACCTTATTCAGTATTTGACCGTACCCGCTTAGTTAACACCGAGACCAATCGTAAGATGATAAAGCAGATAACCTTTATTATTGTACATTCATGCCCTATCGCGTATCGGGCTAAGTACAGGTGAACAGATGAAAGGTACATACATGTCTGTAGTACAAACAGCTCTAAAACTACTCTAATACAGAGGTTCGGCCTCTTCTCGTTTCTGTGTGATGTTAAATAAAGTATATAATTTGAAATGGGTTTGTTTAATACAGGATGATAAAAGCCCATATTAAGAAAGATGATTTTTTTTCCTTATTAGTCAGGGATGGGAGAGATGGTAACGTTCTTGTAATATATGACATTGACAATATATCTTAAAAAGATAATTTCTATCATTACTATATAAAGTACAATCTAGCTACTGCAAAGTGGACTTCATCTTCTGTCTTCAAACGTTTTTGATTAGCTTTATAGTTTGTCAGCTTTTCTTTTTGTATCTTGGCATAACGAAAAATATATCAAAGCAGTCTCTGCTTGGTCAGTACAGAAGAGTAGCATAGCAACTTTCGCACATCGAACGTAGCCAATCTCATCAACCCTACATTACCATAGGATTAGCTATGGCATAGGCCAATAAAACAACACCAAATCATCTTACCTTAAGTTTTCAAGCGCATACACCTCTAAAGAGGCCGGGTCATCTTCCGCCACACGGTAAGTCACAGCGGAGTAGCGTCTTTGCGATCTCCAATTACCAGCGACAAAACACCAAAATCTGACAGAGTTTAAAGATGGTGACTTCTCTTCATCATGACGCACAGGTACAGGTTAGTAAGGCGAATGCCAATTTTTTCAACACGACATGAAGTTCATCCAAAGCCCTTGTTAAGCTTTTCGTAAAGAAATCTAAGAACAATCTTGATATTTTTTTTCTAAAATGTTTGATATCAATCTCACGGAGCAAGAAACAATATTAAGATTTATCTTAATGTTACTTGAAAGTTCTTGTAGTATGTGCAAAAGGTAGATCTTTATCTTATGATCAAAAACATCTCTAAAGGTACAAATTGACAAAAAAAATCGACTAAAATCATTGCATTTAAGTTGCATGACTAACTTGCACAAAGATTTGTCTTCTTGTCGTGACTCCCCGTACGACGCACCGTAACCACACATTCACTCATTTTATTTAACCAGGGCAAGTACACCAAGTCGGCATTACTCCTGCCAAGTAGCAGCCTTAGCAATGTTGGCGTTGAGGTTGCAGTTTTTCGTCCTAGTAAATTAACCTCACATGTTGACATAATTACTTCGCTTTGCACATACGGGGATTACTGCATTGCGGGCTTCTGTCCGTCCCCTGATCATGAAATTCTACTTAGGCCATGTTGATTTGAATATATGGATGACATGCGCGCGCATGTATTTTCGGCCGTTTCCAAAAAAAAAAAGTTTTCAACCATACTGTAAATCGTACAAAACAGTTGCAAAATGA
>NW_017803046.1:3420290-3420441 GCF_001625305.1 Branchiostoma belcheri | reverse complement strand
TGCGTATTTTTGCCCAGGTAGGCTAAGTAATAGCCCTTCTAACTCCATGGTTAAAAAAGGCATAAAGGGATCCATGGTTTTACTCAAAATGGTCGGACCCGGAGGAATATTGTGATCTGGCAAAATATAGTGTGCTACATGGAGAGACGTT
>NW_017803046.1:3396472-3420270 GCF_001625305.1 Branchiostoma belcheri | reverse complement strand
GGGAAGTTGCAAATCCCTTTGTACAAGCAAGGACCGTCTTGTTGAACGTCCTTGGTACAAGCTAGTAATAGTACGCCACCTTATTCTGAAGATGTAATAAAATGTGTCTTTAGCTATATTCACAAGTCTAAGGCATGAAGGGAGCCGATAAAGGAATACTTTGGTCCGATATTTTGTACGAAATTATCGGGGGCGAGGCGGCAGTTGCTTCGAATAGTTGACCGACTCACACATATTCTCATACTAGTATTTGTGCAGCGCTCCTACTTATGCATGACTTCGTAAATTTACAAGGACCAGCCATCACACTCTCGCGGACATTCATGCTACATACGTAATACTCTACTCTACATATACTCTTTAAGATAAATCTGTCGCCGACTCTACATGCCGTATTTTCGGTGATTCGGTGAAGTTTCTCAACGAATAGTTCTCCCAGTCCTTTAGGGGAAGGCAAACAATTAACTTACTGACTTTTATAAGACAGTCTTGCCAAATTGCCAGCTTCCTTTCAATCAAACTTTCTGGGTACGGGTATATCCATAGAGGTAGAATTGTATTCTCTAAAAAAAATACCCGGCGCAAACCTTGTCATGGATAAAATTCACATTGCAGGCTCCGGTCGCGGCACATTTCTCTGTTTTGACTCCTAATAGCTAAAGGACCGAATGCTAAATATGTGTACAAATATTTTTTCTCTCACTTTGATTTTTAACCTCCTTGATTTCTATCAAGCAACCACAATGGATGACGGGATAGCGTCACAACCTCACTGTCGCCATTTTGTTATTTTCAACGGTAAAGGGAAGTTATAGCGAGTCGTAAATCCCAATGTAGAAGTTAATATTAGAAGGCCACCTTATTCTGTGCAAGCAATAAAATGTATCTAGAGTATACTTTAAGTAGCTTTTTTGCATATTTTTGCCCAGGTAGGCTAAGTAATAGCCCTTCTAACTCCATGGTTAAAAAAGGCATAAAGGGATCCATGGTTTTACTCAAAATGGTCGGATCCGGAGGAATATTGTGATCTGACAAAATGTAGTGTGCTACATGGAGAGACGTTGTTTGACCGTTTCCAAAATCATATCCAGTTCCTTGAGTAACTGTTTTTTTTTGTGTGTGTATAAGCAAACTTTGCGGAGTCTCAAGTCATATTCCCTTCCGACATGTATGTAACGAATTCGAAGCAAACATCTTTTCAAATCCAACCGGAAAAACTCAAAATGTCGTGGCGTCGTTGTCATCATCAGTTATATTACGTCCTTGGCTGTTTGAAACGCACACCCCAACGTTTTCGGCTTGATTGTACAATGTACAAATTCTGAGATTTATTTCGACTGCGACACGGCGCTATCGCCGCATCAACACGCCAAATGTGCCACGAAAAAAACAACAACACCGCTTTGAATGACGGGATACTGCTACCCACGCTACGTCCGCCATCTTTGTTTCCTCCTCTGAACGCTATTGTGCTCCGTCAGCTGTTGCAAATTTCCATGTAATCTTCGGACATCGAAAGCTAAAAAGTCCTTAACATTGAAATGAACAGTTTATTGTTGCATTAGTAACGATTATTTTCGTGTGCTAGTCGGAGTTTCTGAAAATTATGTATGAAGGTAACAACGAAGAGATTCTTTGTGATATATCGACGAGTTTCATGACGATCGTGTGCATAACGAGCGTCTGACGTCTAGTCTGTACGCTACTTGATTGAAGTTTTCCGTTGATCAAACTTTATTTTTGCTACTTTTTGTGATGTAAACGTATGTACAGGCTGATGAAATTGATTGTGAATGTATTCGTGGCTTGTTTTGTACGTAGCAAACACAGCAGTGTTGGAGTAGAGTAGAGTTGGAGCGGAGAGCACATGATAGCTAACATATCGCAGCTTTCTTCCAGTTATATTACTGTGAAAAGAAAAACAAAATACGTAAATGAAAAAATATTACAAGTAAACTTACTGATCTAAATAAAGTTCACTGTTACTAATGGGTAAACATGACCCGTGTTTGTATTCTTTGTGTCGTTATTTGTGTTCGATGCCCTGTCCACCCCCATCGTTTCAAGTCCGAGAGTTTGAGCCGGAAAGGCCGGGTAATTGAAAAAATGCGCTGGCAAATTGGCTTTTCAAAAAAAGCGACATCTACTGTATAGTGTGGATACGTAAGATAAACATCATACAAAATTAAAGATATCAGGATAAACAAAATCAAAGGCACCAGAACACGTACGAATACGCCAGACAATTCCTGCGCGCAACGCCGATCGTAAATGGCAGAAATTGCGCACGCACAACCAAGGCCTGGTTCGGCTCTACGCGCGCGCCAACACATTCCCCAGGCTTACCAGGCAAAGTGCGCGCACCGCCGCTACTGCGTGGCGCTATACGCGCGCGCGCAGACAAGGGCCGATCTGGCAGGTTTCGCGTACCAACAAAATCCATAGTCGTAGTCGTACCAACAAACTGCGCGCAGCGCCGCTAGTAGGGGGCGTTATGCGCGCCCGCGCGCAGCGCCGCTACGGCGTGGCCACTTGCGCGCGCGCGCATCAGCGCGCGAAATCGACCAATATCGGGTCCCAATTCTTAGCTCAGTAAGTAGTGCAATTCTCCCAGTGACGTCACTTCCGGAAATTGTGCAATCTCCCCGGTTTTGCCGGGCTACGCGCGGAGCCGTGGAGATCACGTTGTTTCCCAGACGCTGCCACAATCTGGTGCGATTCTCTCCAAAATACGCCACATTTTGAACTGGTTCGAATCCCACGGGTAGAGGACCATGCCTAGAAAAAAGCAGAACCTTGACATAGCCGAGGACGGGCTGAACAACGACCAAAAAGACGATGATATTCCGGAGAAACGGAAAGGTGGGAGGGCGAAGCAGAAAGGCAAGTCCAAAATGAACGAAGACGATTCCGTTCCGGATCGGGCCGACGTAGAGTCCGGAAAGGGTAAAGGGAACAAAGGCAAGAAAGGACGAGATAGACGCCCCAGTCCGTCAGGTAATTATCCACATTTACCGACTACATGTATTCGTAAATCTGTAGGAATTTATCATGTAAAGACTGTTCTAGAAATACATAAATTATATGCATATTATATCATTGAACCATTATTGTTAAACATACTGTGTATCAAGATAATAGTACTACATGTATGTTGTATGTTGTGTTGTAATATAAACAGGCTTTTCCACATACAATGTATATTAAAGGGTGGTTGGGGCAAGCATCTGGAAATTTTGGCTTTGTCCTGACTGGTATCAACAACCATTTTGGGGGGTCCACTTGCAGAATTGGACATCTGTTTTGTGATTTAGATTTTTTTTATTTAGAATGTGTGTAGTCTAACAACATTGTCATTTGCAAAACGTTGTAGACTCGACAGCCACTCAGGAGTCGGAGTCGTCCGGTAAGGGCGGGAAGAAGGGGCGCGGGAAGAAGGGCCGTAACCGCAGCCCCAGTCCTGGACTGGAGGAGGAGATAAACCAGCTGAGGATAGACCAGGGGATGGAGCAGGGGGAGGACCAGTCTGCACAGGTGGTGAAATTACTGATATAACATTACAGTACATGGCATGCTGGCAGAATGCACTGCACCTGCATGAAACCTATAATACATTGTGCATAGCATTTTGACAGAACGTCCCGTATAAGCGCATATAAGGTTAACATTCCGTCTGTAGTTTCCAAATGTTTATGTTGGAAAAGATGTATTCTGCAACAGGCAAACTTCTGATGCAATGTTGACCAAACATCCAACGAAATCCATGAAAAATCAGGGTTTCACGCAAGCACGGTACGTTCTGCCGACGTGTTACAGTACATGACATTGTGTTATACATTGTCAGTATTATATAATGGCATGTTGACTTACTGGTAGTTTTGTTGATGTTCAATTTTTTTTATTTTTTCGTAATGGAATGTTTGTTTTCCTTTGTTTCAGCCCACAAAAAAGAAAAAGAATCGTGGAAAGAAGAAGGGACGAGGGAAGGACAGTGACAGCGATGATGATGACATGCCCCTGAACAAGTTCTCATCCCTGGGAGTGAGTGATGAAGAAGAAGAGGAAGAGGAGGATGACGACCAACCAACAGCCACATCAGGTAGGGTCAAAATGGATGGTCTAAAGTGCAATCTCATTGGCTAAAACTAAAAAAGTTATTTTGTTAATTAAGGAAAGATGTCAGTCTGGCCTAGTTTTTGGAATTGTATGTTTTGTTTGGTTAAGTAAGCCAGTAATGCAGTTTTGAAAGTTGAAATCAGCTCTATGAATTTTTTGCAGGGTCTGCTTTCTCTGCTCTTATGGTCGAGGATTCTCCAGAAGAGGAAGAAGAAGAAGAAGAAGAAAAAGAGGAAGAAATTGTTAAAGAAGAGCCCAAGAAGAAAGAGGAAAAGAAGGAGGAAAAGAAGGAGGAAAAGGAGGAAAAGAAGGAGGAAAAGAAGGAGGATGAGTCTACAGGTCTAACTTTAACTCTCTATTAATATTCTATTAAGGTTTTGGTAGAACTTGCATCTACTTTCTTGGAACTGTGTTCTTTTTATGAGCCGTACTACATTCTCTGTTGTACAAGTAAAAGAAGGCAATCAGAGATGGCAGACTTTACCCCCTTACCCACACTGCTTTGCATCCCATCTTGAGCTCGCTGAAAACTCGGAAACTAAAGACAAAATTCTGTAATTTTTTTCCCAGGAGGTGGTGACACCACACAGGAAACACAAAACAACCCTGCCCCTGCTGAACCTGAGGTGGAGAAAAAAGCAGGGAAAAAAGACAAGAAAGACAAGAAGAAGAAGAAAAAAGACAAGTTCTCTTGGTTAGACGAGGAGGGAGGAACAGATTTCCTAGACACGGTACGTTGTAATTATCATTCTAGTGTACTGTCAGATTTCTTCATGAGTAAAATCTAATTTCATTTCTACTGGAAAATGACATGCCTGTTAGTGAGATATGTGCCTTTGATTATGCATGTACCTTAACACTTTCATGATAGCTGTGTTTCTTTCTAAACATGCATGATACACGTATGTGCTTACATGCATGTAAACTCTCTGACGTGTTATTTGTTGACATGCATGTAGATTGTAATGTCATTAATAAATTCCATGAGTTGTACTTGACTTGTTCAGAGCCATTGTTTGAGTAATCAGTAAGATAACTCTTTCTGTGAAAATCCCTGAAGCCTGCTGAAGAGAAAACAGAAGAAAAGAAAGACACTAAGAAGAAAGGAAAGACAGAAAGCCCTCCCCCAGAAGAGGAGGAGGAGGAGGAGGTGTATGATATGATGGGGGAGGAGGGTCTACAGCAGGAAGTGGAAGGTATGTTTGTCAATGTTTGTTTGTTTGTTTTTGATGTTAGGCCACAGCAAGTAGATTTTAAGGATGTGATCCACACACACATTGATTTCCACTAGATTTTGGAAAAATTTTGTTTCCCTGTGATTTGATTGTAGCCATGTATGTAGTTGTCAAGTGAAACTAGTTTGGAAGTTATATAAGTGATGCTAGTGTGGTAGCCTTAAGCGTACAAGGCATGACATTTACTAAATGTGGCTGGCTGTGGCCTTAGTCTATCATGGAGACAGTGATAGAAGGGTGATATATATATGATTTACTTTTCTACTTAGGTTGAATCTGCAACATGCCAAATTTGTGATGATAACTTTCGATTCCTTTTCTAGAAGAGAAACAAGAAGACCTCTCGAAGATGAGCAGAAAAGATCGGAAAAAGTTGATGAAAAAAGTGAGTTGAAGCATATCTGTATCTGTATAGCCAATATAACTGCCCTTCAGCTAACAACATATCAACAACATTAAGTTTTTACACTAGTTTCATTAACTTGTATGTAGAGTTTTCTTTTGAAAAAGCTATGTCTCTGTTGTCACTATACATCATTAAAAAATACTCATATCAATTATCATGTTGAAATATCAATTTTTGGTGGTTTTGTTTCCACAGCAACAATTTGACAAGAAATATGAGGAGATGTTAGAGCGTGAGTCAGCTGACCTGGGCCAGTTCACTCTGTCACAACAACAAACCACTGCCAAGGGAGCTATACTGGAAAACGTACAAGATATCAAGGTAAACAAACAAGTACTCTAAACTTCTCTCCACTTGTGCTGTATTTGCTTGCAACATTTTGCTATGGTGGTGTTTGAAAGTTTATGTAACTTGTTATTGTGGTCTATTACTAGATATATTCATTTGAATGTCTTGCTCTATCAAATATGCATAATTGGTTCTTTCTCTATGTAACTATGTGTGCTAGACCATGAAACAATGTCTGGTGACTTTCTCTCGTTCCTTGAAGACTTAAGTTTGATACATGGCTTTCCTGGTGACTTTCTCTCGTTCCTTGAAGACTTTAGTTTGATACATGGCTTTCCCTCCCGCTCACATGTAACTCACACACAACTGTTTCGCTACTTTTTTTAGATTGATAACTTCTCCATCTCAGCCAAGGGGAAGGTCCTTTTTGAGAACGCTCAGCTGCACATCACAGCAGGCAGGAGATACGGACTGGTCGGACCTAACGGGTGGGTATACCATGTATTGAGGGTGATGCGGACTACACAGTGTTGTATTTTATTTAATGTCATACCCACCCAAGAAAACACGCCTTTCAATGAAAAATGAGCCAAAATTTGATGTCCCTAAACCAAAAAACACAGTAACATCAATGCCAACATCCAAATCATGTATTCGAATTTTCGAAAGCAGCACACACAGTTAGGACGAAGCGCATTTGGTGTGTATAGAATGTCAAAGTTTTGCAGTACCAGGTATTTATGCAATTAGAATATCTAAGTTTTTACAATATTTGTGTGTTTAGAATTTTCATGTTTTAACCACGCTGCTATGTCCCTCCCCAGCCATGGAAAGACAACAGTACTGAGACATATCTCCACGCGAGCGCTGGCCATCCCGCCAAACATCGACGTGCTGTACTGTGAACAGGAGGTGGTCGCTGATGAAACCTCCGCCGTAGATGCCGTGCTCAAGTCTGACACCAAGAGACTGGAATTACTGGAACTGGTACATGCTGTATTTTAAGGCGTGGAGATCAGCAATGGTGTTAAAAAATGGCATAAAACTTAAATGCATGTTAATTACTTAAGTGACATTTTTGAATGCATGTGATAACGAAACATGTCAAGAGACAAGAAGGAGTATTTTATTGTGTACAGAAGTAATGAAGTAGCTGCTTGCTGTATTCAAGGAATCACTGGTGTCATGTGTTGCCAAGATTATAACAACAGTTACATCCTTAAACATTTGCACTTTTTCTTATTTTACCAACAGGAAAAGACACTATTAGCCCAGAATGAAGCAGGAAAGGAAGTCAGTGAGCAATTGAAAAAGGTACGGATGTTCAAATTCTCTCTTACTCTTTTGATGAACCAAAATTACAACTCTACTATCTGTGTTAGACTTGTGCTAATCTCTAGTCTACTCTCATTTTCAGTTATATGATGACCTGAAAGCTATAGGAGCAGACTCAGCTGAAGCTAGAGCAAGAAGGATCCTCTCTGTGAGTACTAATGTGCAATACTGTGGTAAAAAATAATCTAAAACAGGGCAGCTTTACAGTGTACATGCAGTGTTCGAAATACCTGTCTGCAGTCTGCAATCTGCAGATAGATTTTCAAGATTGCAGAAGAAAAATTTATACAATCTGCAATTTTGCAGCAGGAAAAATTGGCACTTGGGATTTGGTGCTCTTGGCCCCAAGGACAGACAACACTTAAGCTCCTGTTCTGAAACAACAGGAGCTTCTTCACTAATTTACATCAACCTTGTCTTGACCTGTTTCTCTTTTGTTTCCTTTTGGACTTCCAAAAATTTGTCTTCAATAATTTGCATATCAATCAACAGTTCATGCTTATGAACTTGCAACATTGTAGTATAGAGTCTTGTGTATTTGCAGAAAGTATTTCCAAATTGCAGAACAAAATTTTGACTCTTCTGCAATATTGCAGAGCACTGAAAAAAAGTATTTCGACCACTGACATGTATATCCACACTATCATACGATCAGCATTGTAACCTCTTTTTTGTTTAGGGTCTTGGCTTTACTAAAGAGATGCAGGGCAGGGCCACCAAGAACTTCTCGGGAGGCTGGAGAATGCGTGTGTCTCTGGCCAGGGCCCTGTTCCTGGAGCCAACACTCCTGTTACTGGACGAACCTACCAACCATCTCGACCTCAACGCTGTCATCTGGCTGGACAAGTAAGGACTCTATTACTTCATTTTTATTGGCATAGCTGTTTGTGTGTTGTGAACAGGATTACTTGAAGCAGTGTAAGTCAATTTTATGTTGCTGTTTTTTTGTGGGTAATCCTTGGGAAGTAGTAACTGAAGTTTGAAAAAAAAAATCTTTCAAAGAATTGTCATCCATTTGTGACTATCAGCCATTGTGTAACCCCCTAGCAGCTAGCTTTTGAACTGCAGAATACAGAGTTAGATTTGTAATTAAAATTTCACAGGATTAGAGATGATACTATCTTGTTTCTTTTATTCTAACAACCAGCTATCTACAGCGATGGAAGAAGACACTACTGGTGGTTTCCCACGACCAGAGTTTCCTGGACAATGTGTGCACAGACATCATTCATCTGGGTATGTAATGCAGTGAGAGGGACACTAATAACTGCAGTTCACACCTACATTGCTAGGTAGTGCTTATTCATTGACACATTGACACAGATTCTACTACATGTATGTGAAACATTTATGACAATGGAGCCTGGACAATGTCATGAAAGAAAGTGTGTTTCTTTTAAATAGTTAGGAGTAGAAGTAATGTTTGTAGTTCTTCTTAACATTTGTTATATGTCTGACATTATCATGATTGCTGTTGATTTTTTTCATACAGATATGTGCAAGCTGTTCTACTATAGAGGGAACTACAGTAAGTTTAAGTCGCAATTGCTGTACATTTTTCCTTGTATTTATTTTGGATAGAATGTTAAGGATTTTATATTGTTTGAAACAAAACTTAGATATTTGTGGTATATTATATTATTCAATCATGATTGTTTTTCTTTCAGCTCAATTCAAGAAAATGTACAAGCAGAAGGCAAAGGAACTGCTGAAAGAGTATGAAAAACAGGTAAAGTTTGCAGGTCTTGTTCCTGTATTCTTACTGATGTGTCTGTAATATGATAGACCTTTCCGGTGATGAAACTGTTGAGTCGGACTACTATGGCTGACACCTGGGTGATGTCACTGTCTCTTCACACCTGAGGGCAGAAGGTCTTGCTTGCACAGCAGTGTGGGATGCATGCTGGCTTGCTTGCAATTGCCTAACCCCTCCCTTCTGTAGCACCTGTCATATAGTACAGTGTGTAATAATTACCTCCATGAAATGGAAGGTATTGTTTTTGGCGCGTCTGTGTGCGTGTGTGTGTGTGTGTGTGTGTGTGTGTGTGTGTGTGTGTGTGTTGTTGTCGTTGTGTGTGTGTGTTTGTGTTTCCGCTTTTTTGTACCTTCATAACTCCATAACGCATTTATGGATTGTGGTGATATTTGGTATACTGGTAGGTGTTAGGGGGGCGAAGGTCAAGGTCAAATATGGGCCTCCTGGTGGATGGCCTTGGTACTGCAGCAGCACTTCCGGTTTAATGAGGAGTCTGCCAGACAGGGTAACAGATGTCTGATTGTGTCGAGGCTGCCCCGGGCTTGCGACCTGGTTTGATTAATGAGAGGTTCTTCCTCAGGGAATAAGGCGACCTCTGTGCACTATGATGTGGAAAATTTGAGTGTTAGGGTGGATGGACACCCAGTGTTGACGTAATTTTGGCACTGAGATCTAGTTACCTCCATGAAAATGGAGGTATTGTTTTTGGCGCGTCTATGTGTGTGTGTGTTTGAGTTTCCGCATATTTGTAGTCAGCATAACTCCATAACGCCTTTATGGATTGTGATGATATTTGGTATGCTGGTAGGTCTTAGGAAGCCAAAGGTCAAGGTCAAATATGGGCCTCCTGGTGGATGACCTTGGTACTGCAGCAGAACTTCCGGTTTTTGTATCTTTTGTCCTGAACATGTTATGATCTTGATTTTTGGGTGACAGATAGATTGTCCTGCCAGGAATAATTGGTGTGGGTTTGGTCCCCCTAGCAGCTTGTTCTGAAACTGCAGGGGACTTTCGGGGGAAAATCTTTAAAAGCCAATAGGTCCAGACAGGAACAATGTATTTTCATCGTTTTTGGTAGGTAGGTAGCTGAGAGAGATGTACATAACTTAATGAAAATTATGCAAATGAGGACTTTATTTGCATAATAAATGAGGAAATTATCTAATTACAGTGTTTTACATTGTAGTACTTTAATACATGTAACGTATGTAATCTTTGGCAGATGGAACATCAACAGATACCAATAATGCAAATTATGACCTCATTTGCATAATTAATGCGAAAATTCAATGGGTAAATGATGGGAATTTCCTACTTGGTGTAAATTGTAAATTCATCCAAAGTTAACATCACGATACATTAATTATGTTAATGTGGAGGTCATTTGCATAATTAAAGAGGAAATTTACATTTACACGTCAAGCCCATATTTCATGGAGGTATGTGATCTCAGATCTCTTGTTATTCCTGTTTTTCTTGTTTCATTTCATTTTTCCCTTATCTGCAACTTGTGTGCTTGTCTGCTTGTATCATACAGTCTTGTCATAAGGTCTGCTTTACCTTTTTTTCTGGCTAGCACTTGACGTGTTTCACATTATAATGATGTTGTAATAATAATGATAAATATATCTTTTCGAGTAACTAATGAAATTGTATGTATACCAACCTTTTGTGTTGCAGGAAAAGAAAATCCGGGAGTTGAAAGCTTCAGGCAAAAGCAAAGTACAAGCCGTAAGTGAGCTTTCCTTATTACATAATTGTTACAGTAGTATTTGATACGTTGCTGTTTATTGTTAATTTTGAATACCATTTAGTGTACAACATACTGTAAGCATGGTGCTGGAATGCAATGTTTAAGAAGTACAGTGTACGTATATTTAAAGGTTGGTTGCTTTGCAAATATCTTTGATTTGTAGGAAAAGAAGCAGAAGGAGATCCTGACCCGTAAGCAGGCTAAAGGCAAGCGGAGGACAGATGAGTTGGAGGACTCGGCGTCCAGTCAGACTGAGCTGCTGAGGAGACCTAAGGAGTACAAAGTCAAGTTCACCTTCCCCAGTCCGCCGGAGCTCAGTCCACCCATCCTGGGACTCCACTGTAAGACTCATGTCTTCCTTCATTCACTGCTTCATTGGTTGCTAGTTAAAGACTTGGTTTTCTACTTACATATACATTGTACATGTATGATTGTGTATTTTGATATAAATCATAGATAACAGATAACTCATGACTGTTTTGCTATTGCCCCGTCCTCCAGCCGTCACATTTGGTTATGAGAATCAGCCCTTGTTGTTCAAGGATGTGGACTTTGGTATTGACATGACCTCTAGAGGTAAGACCTCAATGGCTTTATGAATGCATTCATTTGACAGATTTCTTCATTGTTTTGCATACAGGTTAATCTGCAAGGCTAAAATACATTGTAAGAACTGAATGAAACTACTGGTAACAGTAGAGTGATAGATGTGTAGTATTTGTATGGTATTATGTGCTACATGTATGTTTTCTTACACATGTTTGCCTTTAATTGTAGTGTCTATAGTTGGCCCAAATGGAGTGGGAAAAAGTACCTTCCTCAAACTGCTGGCAGGACAAATACCACCACTGCAGGGAGAGCAGAGGAAAAATCACAGACTGGTACGTATAACATGTTTCATTCGGAACAATTTCATAGACAACAGTCATGATTGTCAACTTTTACCAGTTTAGGAGCAGAAAAATGAATGTTGCTTGGAGTGTTTATGGTAATTAGGAAATGGTGGCATGTGATTGGTCAAACCACATCCAATCAGATGGCTAAATTTGTAGCCATTCTTTTGCGGCAGTTTAATGCTGTGTTGAAGCTTGTAGATGTTGAACGAGAAATACTTAACCCTTTATCTTTTGTGGCACCACAGAAAGTAGGGTTCTACAACCAGCATTCAGCAGACCAGCTGGAGGTAGACATCAGCCCTACAGACTACCTACAGAAACACTTCAACCTGCAGTATCAGGACGCCAGGAAAACTCTGGGCAGGTTTGGACTGGTCAGCTATGCCCACACCATCCCTATACGAGATCTCTCAGGTAAGTGTTGGAGGAAATATCATCATGTACCAGGTTGTGTGAAATAGTCTAAAAAGCTTGTCAAATGCTTCCATGGCCAAAGTTCCTGTACCTCCCCCCTTAATGTTAGCACTACTTCAGCATTTACTGCTACATTGTATCTCTTTCTATACTTTCACAATGGACTACTGATGATTTGTATTTTGCAATAGATGGCAATAAAAACAATATATTTTCAAGGGCTTTTTACTGAAGGGGTTGTGATGCTTTGAATTGGTAGGAACAATTGAAATATTTATACAGGATATTTTTAATATCCGGATATGAATTTGTTGTTACTACTACCTACCTACCTAGTCCCATGACCGACACTGGTCGTTGGGGGGACAAGGCAGACTTTGCAGCAGGAATATAGCCAGGTCTTCCTGTCTTGGGCTGCTGTCAGGAGTTGTGGGACGGTGAGGGATGTCCAGTCCTTGATATTATCTAGCCAGACTTTCTTCTGTCTACCTCGCCGTCGCTTCCCTTCCAGCGTTCCTTGTAGGATGGTCTTTGCCAGGTTGTTGTGGCGGGTCAGATGGCCAAACCACTGCAGCTTTCTGCGCCGTACAGTTGACATCACTGATTCTTGGGGGCCAACAAGGCTGAATACTTGCTGGTATTGTTTAATTACTAGTATTGTTCTTACACTGTTTCTATGTCCCTTCAGGTGGGCAGAAGTCCAGAGTGGTGTTTGCAGAACTTTCCTGCCGGGCTCCAGATGTCATCATCCTGGTGAGACGGACATTTCAGCACTGCTTCATAACTTCTCACAATTCCGCCAAAATTTCTCTGCATAATTATAATGATAATTATGTCAGGAATAACTCTGAACTACGAATTTACAATTTGCTCTTGTTTCTCTCAGGATGAACCTACCAACAACCTGGACATCGAGTCCATTGATGCGCTGGCTGATGCCATCAATGAATATGAAGGAGGTAATGTACAGCTGCACAGTCTAACAAAATATCAACAACTTTAAAAATTCAAGGAAAACTAGAAAAGTAACATTTGCAAAGCTAATGCATAATGTTTACCTTCGAACATGGTCTCCTCAAACACATTCACATATATGGTGACAGGAGTGTAAATCCCTCCTACTATAGAATTCCAACATTATGTAACCCAACACCAGTTACTATGGTGAGAGATGGTCTATTCCTGTCATTGACCAGGTCAGAGGTCACTGTTTGGAGAAGAAGAAACTGAGCAAAAACAACATGTATTCCTTCGGTAAACATAATTATTGGGATTTAAGAGATAATCATGCTGTCTGACAATGACCAAAATTTTTGAAGAATTATTCAAATGCATGTAAAATGCTACGGTAGGATAAAAGTCGCCCATCGTGCCGGTAATGTATTACAAGTTTATGCATCTTTTCCATGTGTTAGGTGTTATTATAGTGAGTCACGACGAGCGACTGATCAGAGAAACAGAGTGCACCCTGTGGGTGGTGGAGGACAAGACCATCAACCAGATCGAGGGAGACTTTGATGACTACAGAACGGAGATCCTGGAAACTCTCGGAGAGGAGATTGCACATGCAGAACAGATGTAGATAGGATGGCTCTTAATCACTCACAGTTAAACTTAGCCTCCACCAGGCCTTCATATGGGCTCTTGAATCTGCTTAACAGGGGTAGACAGGATGGCTCTTAAACACTCACAGTTAAATGTTGCCTCCACCAGGCCTTCCTACGGGGGTAAGGATAATAGAATTTTGCAAAAAAGGGAGATAATTGGCCAAGAGAGTCAGTTTGTGGGAAGATCCAATGAACTCTAGTGACCAAACTCCCCTGGAATTATTCCCCCTATTTGGCTATGTTTTAGTTTTGAACCCGTGGTCTGGTGGAGAGTAAGTTGAACTGACATTTGCATCACAGCACAGAAACACTCCTCCCCCTTATGGCTTCATAGATATACATGTATAAGTACCTGAAAGAAGCAACAGATGCCACTTTCAGTAATAGCAGCTCATTCGAAGTCTTCTAGCATGTTTTAACATGGAATACTGCATACTGGTATATATGCCTTCCTACTGGTATATATGCCTTCCCATACCTTTGGCAGAAGCTTGAGTTAAACTCAGTAGCCATGCAGGACTGTGGGTTTGGAAGCCTGCCTTGTATGGTTCAGATGTACATTTGTTTGTATTATTTCTTCAAGTAAGTCAGATAAACCAAATATGGAAACACCTACATGTAGTAATGGATACACATACACTTAGTAAGCAATAACTTAACTACCAGTAATATGACATAGCAAGCAGTTGTAGTCTCCAATAGACAGGGTCAAATGAAAAGTGAAAAGAAGCCAAATCCGCAAATATGGTGATATGCCAGAAGCCAAAGTGATTTGTTAGATGATACTGTTTTCTGGCGTATTTATGGCACATTTCAAAAACATGTGTACATGTATTTATACAGCCACAAGGTTGTGAAACTTAGCTGAAGATATTCCTTTTAGATCAAGTGCAACAGCGATAAAAAAATACATGTAGGCATAAGGTGTTGTTGTTACAAAGCTGTGTAAAACAAAAGAATGACAAAAATGTTCAAAAATAAAGTTTAATTGACAAATGCTGCACTTTCCATTGAAGTAAACACGCACGAAACACAAATCCAATGGTCAGTGGTTAGAAACTTTATTTTATGTCACATATAGCGTCATATAATTTCTGCAGTACTGGATTTATTATCTAAATACATTTTATTTTCTTTTGTCAGATAGCATCAGATACATATAAGCTATTTGGTAACAAAAGCTAAGCGCTCACTGCTATGACTTTTGTTAATGAAATGACTATTAGCAAATTTGTAAAGAGTTTCCCTGTAGCTGATGTTCAGTCCTCGCTGCTATCCGTGTCTCCCCCCTCTCCCAGAACTGTTGCAGTCAGTGAACGCAGGTCCTCAACTACAGAGCTCAAAGGTTCTGAAGCTGCAAAATCAAGATAACATTTTTAAAACACTCTCTGAAATGAATGGGTTGAAAACATCAAAACTTGACGGTATTGCTGTGTACCTAAACCCATGTTCAGGTCTGGACTTGTAAGATTTACTAGTTCCAGACATTCAGTATTTTTTTTACTTGAACATGAACATTTTTAGTACAGAACTTGTTCCAGTGAACGGGTACACAGCACCACTTGCAGTCTTAAACATGTACCTGTAGGTTGCTGCTTGCTGACAGTCCCAGGCCCAGTGGTGTGTTCAGTTCCCTGTGGTTGTGTGTCTGCCACAGCCTTAGCTGCTGCTGCTCTGTGCTGCTTGTATTGACCAATCAGGCCCTCTTGTCTCAGAGTCGCCTACAAGTGGATTACAGACAAACACTCTTAAAAACATTGGTATAAATGCAGTCTACATCACTACAAGTGCCGGGAAAAAGATACACTCATTTTTCCATAATAAACAAAGAAGATTACATACTGTCCTTGTTTACAATTACACAATGTACATTTTCAGTAGATCTGTGAATTACTATAGTAATTGAATTTGCAAGCGTGATGACGTCAGGAGTGAAACGAAAGTGTGTCGGATCATTCATCTGATGAAAGTCGACAAGATCAACTGAAAAATGCAACTGAAACTAACTGCTGGCTGACCATGAGCATGTTCCTGTCCCTGTCCACCTCGCGCAGCTGTTCCTGCAGCTTGTGCAGCTGTCTCTGGTAGTGCTGTTCCTGCAGGTGCAGCTGCTGCTGTCCCCGCTCCTTCTCCCTACCGGCCTGGCGCTCAGCCTGGCGAAGCTGCACAACTGGTACAACAAACATAATAGACAAAATGTACCTACCCGGTATAGCACGTTAAAAGTACCAGAGTTATCAACCAAGGATTGAGGTGTTCAAAAACTCATTTCCTAGAACTATCGCAGACTGGAACTCGCTGTCACCAAGTACAAGTTTAGAGCTAGATTTTCAAGGGTTAGGTGTAACAAGTTGTAATGTAGCCAGCTGCCAACTGCCACCGCACCGTGTGCCTGCGAAGCTGGTGGTTACGTCAAAGGGCAATTATACTGGCTAATAATCTAATATTGAACCACTGTAGTAGAGTAGTTACCTGCTTTAGTGTGCTCTCTCCTGGCATCATTCACCTTCCTCTCCATCTCAGCCAGCTGGTCCACCAGGCCTGCCTGGACCTCCTTACCTCTGTCTTCTACAGCTGAGAGGGGAGACAACAGACTCATGGAAATTCTGTCTGTAATGTACAAACGGTTTATTGTCCAAACTTTACTGTCCAAACTTAGAAATCAATAGTTTACCCAAGGTAACCATGAATTGGAGACATGAATGGCCAAGTGGTTAGGCTAGAAGACACAAGACCGAGAGGTGACAGGTTCAATCTCTAGCATCCCTCGCAAGATGTTGCATCTTTCGGAAATGCACTTTACGTGACAAAATCCTCACTCCTCCCAAGGTTAAATGGGTACCAGACTTCAGTTGGGGAGGCAGAAGGCAGTAGAAGGAGAGGGATGGGCTCTGCCTTCCAATACCCATAACCAACTGCCACTATGCCCTGAAAAAGGCTATGGGACTACATTTTTAATCATGAATGCTGCTCAATCATGAGCTTTACCTACTTGTAAACCACTTTTATGCATAGATAATTGAGCACATCCCACCTTTTTCAGCCTCTATCTGTTGTTTAGCCAGCTCCGTTTTCAGACCATCTATAGTCTGGTTGGCCTCCTGGATGTCATCCTCCAGTTGTGACAGCTGAGTACCCAGGGACTGGCATTTCTGTAGCAAAAGAATTGATGACATTGTTTACACACTAACAAAAAAATTATCTCAAGTCTTCTTACCTCATGTGTACAGCTTTTTATAGAATCCCATATTTAGAATGAAGATTTTTTAAGCAGATAATGGGTTGTATGTCTTTCATTTTCTTATAGGGTAACAGAATGGAAGCACTTTAACAGGAGACACCAGAATGAATGCTAGTAAAAATGACATTGCCAAGGTGTTAGTTATCCTTAATAAGGAAAGAGGGGAAATGACTATCACCTGTGATTTCTCTTCCATCAGTTTGTGTAGCTGCACTATTGTCTCCTGCTGCTCCTTCAGCTGGCCTTCAACTAGAGAAACACATGGCAGGTTACAAGTACAACTTACACAGTTTTACTCTCAGTGAGGTTTCACCTGCTCTCAAAATGGGCTTCAATAAGTACAATGTACTTCATCATAGAAATGGAGCCTTTGAAAAGACATGTTGTTAATCAACTCAATATACTAAAATGTGAATATAATTATTGCTATAGTTTATACAAATGTATAGTACCTGGCCAGCCAGTGTTACAGTCTTACGTTTTTGTCTGTTTGCTGCCATCCTCTGGTCCAGTAACTGTGAGTCTTCTCTCATCTGATTGGCCAGTTGGTCCCTCTCCTTCCTCACTCTGTCCAGCTCCTCTTGCAGCTGGGAGGGATGCATCCTGCCACAACACAGTAACACTTATGCACTGTGTTCTCAACCATTCAATCTTCAAAGATTGTTTCTATTAGTAAGTTAACAAGTCAGTTGAACTGCTCATATGAATTTTTTATAGGTAACCTTACCCATTATGCTCTTGTTCTGGCTGATCCTCCTCTTCTTTGCTCTGATTGGTTGATTCCTCTAATTTCATTCTCCACATGGCATCTCTACGTGCAAACAAGCCTGGCAGAAAAGAAAAAACCACAACCATCGGTTGGCTGAAATTTTGTAAAATTGTAATGGTGTAATACTGGTAAGCTGAAAATCTCAAGAATCAAGAGAGGTCAAATCTGTTTTTCAAAACATTGAATTATAATCATACCTTGAAGCATGTCTAGTCTTCCTACGGCAAAGTTCAGTCTCTGAGAAAAACTGGTCAATCTGGAGCCTCCAGCCTGTAACTTCTCCTCCAGGGCTGCAAATGCCTCAAATGTCCTGCCAGGGATAGAACAGCAGGTTAGTAGTAACATCCTGATAGAAATACTGTAACTCTGTTGCTGTCATCAAATCACTGACAGTCAAACCAGTGATATTTTTCTAGCATTATTCATGAAAATTTTTTTTGCAATATATATGACATACACAATGTGAGAAATCACCTTTTAGTGAGGTCAGCCAGCTGACCGTTAGCAGCCACTTGTGCGTCCAGTTTGTCCTGGAGGCTGACCGCCGTGTCCTGGGTGGAGGTGACCTCGGCCTGAAGGGTCTGTACTCGTGACCTCTCCATCTGTAGCTCGGCTGTCCTGTCGGCCAGCATGTGGGACAGCACCTCGCTGTGACTGGTGCTGCTGTTCAACTGGTCCTCCAGATCTGCAACCTGACAAACAAGATATTGAGTACATGTACATGTAGTGCTGTGTACCTAAACCCACGTTCAGGTCCAGGTTCGGATTCAAGTCCAGAGGTTTACAACTGTAGGTTCAGGGCATATACAAAATACGAAAGGGATCTTCTCAGTGAACATTTCCCAATGGAAAATGGGGCATCTTTACCACAAAATTTTGTAGCGAGCACTGCACTAGTACCTGCGTTTAGAAGCAAGATATGTTGTTTGCAGGGCACATCTGGGCAAAACTGTGGCCACAAAATTTATGGAGGCCGACACTTTACAATGCCCAATGGCAATGTTTTCTTCATTTTACAGCACAAAATTTGACTATTAAAGCTTTTTACCGAAATCGACATAAAACTAGACTACCTTCTGTTTGTAGTTGGCGATGTCCTTCTTGTGCACTATCTCCTGTAACATGAGCTGTACCATCAGGGCAAACACCTTCTCCCTCCAGCGGGTCAGCAGGCTGTTCATTCTCTTCTTCATGTCACTACCATCTGACTTACTCTGGATGGGGGAAAAATCACACAGTACATGTATATGGTTTATGCACAAGTCTTTTATAAGTAGAAGAGAAGAATGTATACATGTCTAGATATATATGTATAAATAATCATTGAATTCCTATGATATTAACACTCACAGAAATGCATTAAAGTTTATGAATTACTCAAATGAAATATAATACATGTCCTTGAACCTTCTATACCTTCTAATCTATGGTGAAAGAAAAATACCTTTGTAATGTCTGCCTCTTGTATGCTGAGGATGTCTGTGAAGGAAGCTAGTCTCACATTCAGCAACTGTTCAGTAGATCGTAAGTTCTCAACCTGTACTTCCAGATCCTGCATTGCATATAGAGATAATGAACATTCAGTTTTTATAGGTTACAATTTATACATAAATAGCTCTTTTTTAATTATCACCATTACTTTTTGTCATGCATGGTTTTATGATATCTTTTATGACATTATTGGTTAACCATCACTGCATTCAATGCAGCTGTAAAAATATAGAATTTTCATGATGTAGCATTCCACTTTTATGGTACTTGTATTTTATTTTTTTGTTGTTGTCCATGTCCTACTCATCCCAGTACGTACCTGTATCTTCTTGAGTCTCTCCCCCCTCTCCTGTTTCCACTGTTCTGCTGCCTGTCTGTCTGTCTCCATCTGTGTGAGATGAGCCCTGAGCTGGGACACCAGGCTTTTGGAGGACTGTAGCTCCTCTGCTGTGGTCCTGTTAGAATAAAATACTATGTTATTCTCAAGTATTAGTCTTATATCTGAAATTTTCTCCCTAAATATGCTAGCAACCTGTTACAAGGAGTCCAAGACAAACAACATATAACCAAAAATCATCAATTTTAGACACAACTAATAATATCTGCAGTATGGTGAAAATGAACACTGAATTCTTGTATTAATTGTACCTGACTTTCTCCTGAAGTTCTTCCTTCTCCAGGGTAGACCTGTATATCTGGTCTTCCAGCTCAGCCAGCCTCTGCTCATAGTCATTCCTGTTCTCTTCCAGCCGTTTCTGTAGACTGGATAGTGATGATGTGGCTCCTCTGACTTCTTCTTCATGGGCTACCTTGATCTTGTGCAACTATGAAAATAGTTAAGATCAATATCTGTTTCTGTGTTGGATGTTCTGAAAATACTAGATCACATCATTATCTTCTCCTGTGTAACACATGAATCAGTGATTGCAACACTCCCCTAATAGAGAAGCCATAGCCAGAGTTTGATTCATCTTTCCAGACTTTTATACAGGGATGTGGTACATATATGTATAACATTGACCTTATTCTGTTTTCATACACATGTACAGAAAACACAGAATGCTGCAACTGTATCTGCCAGTTATGAAGCAATAGGGAAAATCCACACAATAAATAAAGGTTACACTTTTTTAATAGCTAGTACATGTACCACTATCGATTTCGGATAGCAGTAGATCACTTAGTGACATATAAGACAAGCATGCACAGTACCTCATCTTGGTGTTTCCTCTGTGCTTCCTCCAGTCTCCTCCTGGCCTGTACAGCTGCATCCTCCAGCTGTCTGTCCTTAGCTGACACCTGCTGCTGCAGCACCTGCACTTCTCTACTGTGTTCTGCCTTCAACGCTGTCAGCTCTGCCTTTAGGTGAACTACATATGCGAACCAAAACTTTTCACTTAGTTTCATTCAAGATTTTTACATTTATTTGTACATACAATCATAGATACAACTTTCAAAAAAGAATATTAACATACTGTTTGTCACTCCTAGAAGGATGCTACAGTAGCAAGAAGACCAACAAACAAATTATTGGACAGAATCAAAATAACAGAATCATAATAAGCTTCAAACATAGAAAAATTACCTACCAATGTCATTAATCTGTTTGTCTATGATCCCTTGCAGGTGCCTGGTTGTTTCCCCATTCCCAGATTTGTGTAAGTCAACCCTGGCTCTGATTTCCTGGGGACAAACAGCAATATGGCAAGTATGAATTGGAATCCTTTGATGCATGGCTGAATAGTAAGTACAGACAGATAATAGACATAAATTAAAGTGTATTCTGATTTCAGCGCAAAATCATGAAAATACAGTTGTACACATTATGTAAGTTACTAGCTTCAATCATTGCCAAGAGAAGTTAGCCTACTACTCTATATCTCATAACTGGATTGATAATGTTTATACATACCTCTCCAGTTGGTATTACAGCAGTTCTTGCTTGTCTGTATAGAAAAAAATCAACTCAACATTACACAACTGCATGTCAGAAGATCTGAAAAAATTGTAAAAATAAGAAAACTTCGGAGTAATAAACAGTTTGGCTGTACATGTCTTTTAGAGAGTCTAGACCGAAGGGCATTATCCTCAGGAAGTCCAACCTGAGTTGTTGGTTCTCTGTCCGGAGGTCCAGTACGTCCCTGGTTAACTTCCTGACTTGTGTCCAGGGGTCCTCCGCTGGAGGCGTCTCAAAGTGAGATGGAGGAACAAGCTGGGGAGCATCCATGCCACCTGGGGCAAACAAATTTATTTTTTAGGTACTAGTTTGTACTAGTAATCACTATTGCGAGACGTTGGAAGTATGTTAAGTAGTTTGAGAAGCTTATATACGAGTAGTTAGAAACGGAAACAAAAGTTGACGTTACATGGTTACTAGTATGTTACATGTGAAGTAAAACGGCATGATTCGCGTGAACTCTTAGTTTACCGCCCCCCTCCCCAAACCCTTCACGTTAGCATCTCAACATCCTTTACAGGAAGCTATATAGTCACTTAAACATAACTCTGAAGTCGTTCATCAGTTGCTACATTGTTTCAATTAAGATAGGCGCCCTGACATACTGGTAATGTTACCTTTCTTAGGTTGTTTTGGAAGAGAGAACGCCTCCGGAGGATTCAAATCAGCCGCCATCTTAAAAATGGGGAAAGACTTTACCATTTAGAATGGGGATTACCATTAGATTGTGTAAAAAATCAGAGCATAATAGATGCAAGATTAGAGCATAATTAGTGTCAAAACCTACCTTTTTCTTCAATAATTACTTATATCTATTTGTTTACTAATAGCTTAAACTAATTATTCTCTCATTGTTTAATCCTCATTTTTTATTAAGTGTATAACCTCCCTTCATATAATGTGATAGCCCAGGTAGATGACCTCGCTAGGATGCTCTTGCTGTACGTGGATGTTGTCATGCATACATGTCCAGCATGAGCACCAAGTGACCACGTCTAGCGATATATTAGACGTTAAACAAGGACAACAACAACAACAGCTGTAGCATGTAACGGTACTGCATACTTGACCAGGTGAGACCAGGTGAGTCTGTCAGGTCAAGGACATTATATATTGTCCTTGGGCAGGTTTATTTTAATATTAAGCCTCCTTGCCTTGGTCGAGACAATCGG
The DNA here is from genome assembly GCF_001625305.1 of Branchiostoma belcheri. Lineage (NCBI taxonomy): Eukaryota > Metazoa > Chordata > Leptocardii > Amphioxiformes > Branchiostomatidae > Branchiostoma > Branchiostoma belcheri. The sequence continues at coordinate 3,397,834 of NW_017803046.1, read as the reverse complement.
TGATTTACTCTAAGAAGCTAGAAATGCAGTGCCTTTATTATTCATGTCATATGATTAACGTTATGGTAATGTTTATATCTGGTGGATGTCCCAACTACTAAGTACCTAATACCAGCTCAGAAGAGAACAAGAAATAGCCACGCATTCAAGTATCAGAGTTATCAACCAAGGATTGAGGTGTTCAAGAATTCATTCTTTCCTAGAACTATCGCAGAGTGGAACTCACTGTCACCAAGTACAGTAGGGGCACTGTCAATAGATAGCTTTAAACAATGTCTAGAGCTAGAAGTTCAAGGGTTAGGTGTAACAAGTCGATCGGTGTAATATAGCCAGCTGCCGCCGCGCCGCGTGCCTGCGAAGCTGGTGTGTTACGCCGAAAGGCGGTTATACCGGCTATACAGATACAGATACAGACAGATATCAGACCCATTACTCCAACTTTCACTTTCTGGGCCTTCAGGGCATGTCAGGGTTCAGACCAAAGGCATACTAGTATTCTAGATCCGAAAGTGGTTACAAACAGTGGAATTGGTACCGACAGTGTACTGCCAATTTGATTTAAGGCTAAACGTTACTTTCACGTTACAAAGGATATTTTCACTTAACTTTGATCCTCATATAAATGTGTATTTTTGCTGGATCCGATAATCTCCAAGCAAAGAATGTACAACCCCACCCTCAACAGGGAAGGGGCCCCGGGGCTACGGGTCGATCTTTCCGGCACTTGATTTTTGGCACTCTCAGCCCTGAGGACAGACAACACTTAAGCTCCTGTTCTGTATAACAGGAGCTTTCTGACTAATTTGCATTATCTTGTCTTGACTTGTCTGACTTTTGTTCCTTTTTCGACTTCCAAAAATTTGTCTTCACCTTATTTGCATATCAATCAATAGGTTGTGCTTATAAACCTGCATTTCCCCTCTGGTCTCTCAGTCACTGACGAAAGCTAGTGGATACTAGCTGAAACGTCTGACGTTTTCAAAATCATATCCAGTTGCTTGAGTAACTGTTTTTTGCCGTATCGTATTACCTGGATGTCTAACCTTCATCGACGTAAACAGATCTAATGACCTGACACAGAATGGGGCTTCTGAAATAACTCCTCCTCCCCCTAAGTTTTTTTAACTGCCTTGAATTTTCTCATTATGACAGATCTAGTGGATGATCATCAAAAATGGCAGCCATTGAAGAGGAGGTAAAACTGAAATTTACATATTTTTGTCTTGAGTTTGAAATCACGGATTGTTAAGAAGTTGACGATTGGTCAGCCATTATAATTGCTTTCGTTGCTACCCACTGTTTTCCCCCCTAAACTTGTCTCCCCCCCCCACCGCTCTTCCTCCCTAATCCCCTCTCACCCCC